>NW_025208677.1:3678-9332 GCF_004010195.1 Chiloscyllium plagiosum | reverse complement strand
ATTGAATGACTGATGCATTTTTAAAATCAAAGTACAATGATCACGCAGTTTTGTCAATTTGTCTTTCAAAGAATTGTCATGAGATTCCTCTTCATTTAAGACTATCATTCATTTATTCTATTGTTATTGAAAAATATTGTTTAATTTCCAGTCCATGACACACAGAAACTACCTAATTAATTCTCATTCAAATTACTACAATAAACAGCGGACTAGTTTTCATTTGTGTAACCACATTAAACATAATATTGCAGTCCTGCCCGTCCTGAGTGGCAACATTATGAAAGGAGCTTGTGGAGCTGTGGTAGTGTCTCTATTACTCGACCGGAGGCAAGGTTTCAAATCATACCTTCAACAGAAATATATCAAGAGCTTCTCTGAATGTTGATTAGAGAGTACCTAAGCACAGACTGAGTTGCTTTACAATCCAACATTAGATCTGCTTTTATCTATTATATCAATAATCACAATATCTGATACTTATTTGTGTCAAGTTACCAAGAAATATGCTTTGGAAATTTCGCTTTAGCCACTTTTCTTTTACAAAAGACTTACATCTGTCCCTGTTGTTTCTAACTGAAAGAAATCTGAAGAGGATTTTCACTTTTACGAAAAAAAGCGGAGATGTTTCCCATATAAATTAATGCTTCTGTGATTTACGCCTTTTAAGCTTATGTAAGGTTTTATAAAAATCTCTACTTTCGGATAGTGGGGATACCTGTATGTAATTCTGTTGCTTATAAGTTCCTGGAGAATATTTGAAAATGTTGCAGAATTAAAGATTACGATGTCTAAGTAATGAGATTGATCTTTTTTTGTTGCAAAGGGGCAAGTCCAAGCAATTGAAACACATTAAACATTATTCTCTCGTGCTATAAATTTGAAATAAAGTTGATATCATCTTCAGCAAACAAACAAATGCTACCACCTATTACTTGTCATTCAGCTGATTGCCTACTTTGTAACGAAATGTTGTGATTCATCTAAATATTACTCTGTCCTTTGATCAAAGTGAATATGTAATTGTTGTTCAGTTTATGAATTGTCCGAAACTTGTTTTTATTTTTACATTCACCTGTTCATTTTGACCGTAAGATTGAAATGCTATGAAAATATTGGAGTTTGTTCATTTAAAAATAAAGTTTGCACATCTCTCATGTCTCATTTCTTGTATTATGATTCAAAAATGTTTCCTGGTGGAATTCAAGTAAATTACAAACATTTGTTCACTTCAGATAAGATCTTTAACACCCAGTTATCAATCTGTTGTAAATGTTTCAGCTGTTTACATTGACATTGATTAGATACTCATTCAGAGAGATCAACTAACAATTATAAACTATTTGCAGAATTATTGAATTGAAAGAAAGATACAGACGTGCAAATATTTTTTTGGAAGGAATTGCTTTTTCACTCAAATGTGTAGGCTGTTCAAGAATTCTATATTGCCTTCCATTGGTTTCCTTGTCGAGAAATCAGATTTACAATTCATGTGAATTTTATTGTGTTCTGTATTTTGAAATTTGTACCAGGTTTAAGAAGAAAAAGAGGAGCAATTAACATGAAAACTTTAGTGAATAGAAAGCACAGTAAATTAAATTGACAAAGGCAACTTTTAGTATTATCTCTGAATATTCAGTCAAATATTTCTAATCTCAAAAGAGCATAGTGGCGGAAAAGCACAGCAGGTCAGGCAGCATTCGAGGAGAAGCAGAATCGACGTTTTGGGCATGAGCCCTTCATGAGGAATCTTTTCTGATGATGGCCTAATGCCCGACAGGTCGATACTCCTGCTCTTTGGATGTGCCTGCCCTTTTCCAATGCTATAGCTTTCCTCACTTTCTCCAAATATGTTTAATGTACATGAACTGAACATGTTAGCATCAGCAGTTGAACAAGACCAAATTAACACATTTTTTGCAATATTTATAGTGAAAACCTGTTTGAGAACATGCAACAAATCAGATCAAACAACATCACTTGTCGTTAGAACCCTTGGCCATTCATAATAAAGAATAACCATGCTTTGAACAACTAGTATGGTGTAAAACGACTGAACTGAAATACCAGAGGGACAACGATTGCATTTATTGGAGGGAATGATAACCAGATCCTTACTGTGATAATGGTGATTGATCTCAGGAACAGTAAGATATTTACTGTGATTATCCCACTGAACAGTAATTAGATGGTCAGGAAGATCTTTGTGTGGCTTCATGTGCAGTTTTTTGTTTGAACATTGATTTCAGGAGCATTGAGATTTTTTACAAGATTGACAATTGACTGTTAAAGATAAGTTTTAAAGGCAACATTTAAAAAACAGTCAGTTTTGATTAGCGAAACATAATTCTAAATTTATGGAATCCCTCCTGTGTGGAAACAGGCCATTTCGCCTAACAAGTCTACACTGACGTTACAAAGAATAATCCACTCAGCACCATTCTGCTCTCAGATTACTGGACATTTACCCCTGACTAATGCACATAACCTACACATGCCTGAACAGAACGTGCAACTTAGCATAGCCAATTTACCTACCCTGCATATCTTTGGATTGTGGGAGAAAACCAGAACATGCAAACTCCACACAAACATGTGGCCGAGGATGGAATCAAATCCAAGTGCATAACACTGTAAGACACGAGTGCTAACCACTGATCCTCTGTTCTCAATGCCCAGCCCCCATGCAAGAAGTGAGATAAGTGAGAGACGTGCAAAGTCAAATTTCAAATGAACACTCTCTGATGTTGCCAAAGCGTAACAATCTTACATTCAATATGAATAGGTGAATGGAAAACAAAAAATAGAAATCCCTGACAAATCATGAATGAACAATAATTAGAAAATTAATATGATCAAAGGGCACAACAAAATTCAGGTGAATTCCATTGTTTAATTACAAATTTGGGAATTAGCTAACTAATGAATAACAGGAAGTGACATTTGTTTATTTCACTGATGAAGAAATTGACTTGCTTTTCATCTTTGTATCACTGCAGAATAGCAATTCTTGTGCCTGAAATGTTTGAATTAAGCTCTTTCCAATAAAAAGATCAGTAAAATCACATTGACTTCATCATCGTTAAGACTGGAACAATATCAAATACTTTCCAGGAATTTAGAACCAGCAGAATTAGTTAATTTGGTTTCTTGGGAATTCGAAGAGAATAAACAACAGATTCTGTGAATTAGTCATTCAATATGATTATTCAGCTGAAGACAACATCCCTTCGTTGCAAAAATGCTCAACTTCGAAAAATTCAAAATGCATTGTCATTGTTTAATGAAACAATACAGAAATGTTAATTCTTTTTCATTTGACTTAACAAAACGCAGGAATTTTACATGATTTTGTATCACGAAAATGCTTAAATCTTATTATGATTAGATATACAATAAATGTTCGCATCGAAGTGAAATATATTTAAATGAATTCAACTATGTTTCCGCAGGTAAAATAAGAATTCATATTAACAATGATTGAGAGATTGCAAACTACAGTAGTTATTCATGGAAAGAGCCGTAATTCCACATTCACATCATGTACTGGATTGAATAATTATTAGGTATGAGCAACAACTGAATTATAAAATTCGATCAATGAATTTAGAAATAACGAGAAATCTCGTTTTGCTATGTGACTGAGGGTAATGTACAAACAAACAGGAATTATTGAAATGAAAAGTAATTGCAAGTCTTTGAATTTAAAGTCTGTGATTACAGAGATCAATCAAATAAGCAAACATTAGACATTCATAATTAATGTTGGGTGGGAAGTCCTTGGATCCATTGTAGGAAACTTGACCTGAAAATAAAGTTTCATATTGCGGTGTTGGTACTCAGAAACAATTGGTTAAAGTAAAATGTGAATCTCACTTTACTTGTTCAAAACACTTTCTTAAATAATTGCGCAATTATTATCATGACAATGACTTGATAATGTTATTATATGAGCAATTAAAATGATTCAATATTCAAAAATACTTTGCTGTGATGTAGATTGGATATTTATTAAAATTGGTAAATTGTGGAATAAAATATAGTAACTAGCTTTATGAATTGACGAAAAAATGAGCCATTCAGTGATTATAGAAAAATGATTTCTTTCTTTATTAAAAAATGAATGTAACACAAGAAATATGAATTTCTATCAAATGGTTTCATCATAGAGACATGTTATTTTAATTTAGATGATTAATATTATGATCGGAGTTCAGGCATTTTTGTCAGAATTTGGAAGAAAGTTAATAGATAATGAAAGTGATCATGAAAGTTAACAACTAATGCAGTCAATGACATTTGGTACATAAAGGAATTATAATAATTGTTCATTATTGTACAGTGATGAATAATGTTGGAATGGAAAAGACAAAAAGAATTAACATGTTCAGAACAGTTCTTTTCTTACAAATTAAATGAAACCAACAATCATTTTGCAGACCGCGCGATTTGGAAAAAAAACAGTCATTTACTGTGTTATATAAACTGAAAACTATTTCCATTTTGCAAAAATGGAGACTTTTCCAAATTCAAAATTTAAGTTTGCTGAATTATACAACTAAAAGTGGTTGTAATTTGAAATATCTCTTGCACACAAATTTCAAATAAGTAAACTTAAAGATTTTTAGAATGACAAAACGTTTGTTGTTTGCATGATTGTATTACAGTCAATATCCGTGATAAAGTAGAAGCATTGTTTTAAGCAACATAAATCATCTTTGACTACTGAACTGAAATAGAAGATATCAACTGCACTTGTTGCATGGAATAGTAACTAAAAGTGGTTGTAATTTGAAATATCTCTTGCACACAAATTTCAAATAAGTAAACTTAAAGATTTTTAGAATGACAAAACGTTTGTTGTTTGCATGATTGTATTACAGTCAATATCCGTGATAAAGTAGAAGCATTGTTTTAAGCAACATAAATCATCTTTGACTACTGAACTGAAATAGAAGATATCAACTGCACTTGTTGCATGGAATAGTAACCAAATGCTTCCTGTTGTCATTGGTTTCAGGAGCAATAAGGTACTTATGCAGGTTATTCGACTGAACAATAATCAGATGGTGATGGAAGTCTTTGTGTTGCTTTATGTGGAATGTTTAGTGTGAACATTGGGTTCGATAAAATTGAGATATTTGCATGAATTAGGAACAGAGTGATAATTGGGTGCGAATGATCTGATTTAAAATCAGATAGTTTTTGATTTTTTCGAGGATTGCTGAGTGAAACATTCTTAAACCATCATGTAATCAACGGGATAAGTGAGAGATATGCAAATTGAACTTTCAAATGAACACACCCTGATATTTTCAAACCATTTCAATATCACATTCAATATAAATAGATGACTGGAAAGCAAAAACCAAATCTCACACAATTCATAAACTGACCAATAATTAAAAATCGATAAATAATAGCAAGTGGCATTTATTTATTTTGCTGAGAAGTAATTGATCTTTTCTCATATTTATACCACTGGAGCATAAAATTCTGTGTTGTTTTAACTAAGATCTACAGAACAAGAGAAAATTAATGACTATCATGACTTTGCATATTTCAGCTTTATGACTGCAACATTCTTAAATATTTTCTGAGGAATATTGATTGAGTGGAATTAGATACATTTTGCTATGAGTGACCAGAAGAAA
>NW_025208677.1:0-659 GCF_004010195.1 Chiloscyllium plagiosum | reverse complement strand
GATCTTCGTCCTGCTTTATAAAGATTGTGGAATGTCTCGATGTGTTAAACGTTACCTGGGAGCGATGGCGATTAGCGGATCTACTGTTCATTAACATCGACCTGATATTGATACACATTCCCATTGCGTATCAAGAACATTTTCATTTCATGGAGTCCATTCCTGTGTGCAATATTCACGCCGTCCTGCTTTATGCAGGCACTGACTGTTCAGTCTGGTTCACCGTCACTTTCACCTTTGATAGAGTTGTGGCCGTTTGTTGCCAGAAGCTGAAAGTTAAATATTGCAGTAAGAAAATGGCGGCTGTGGTTCTGGAAAAGTGACTGTGCTGAGCTGTTTAAATAACATTTTCTGTTATTTTATGCTCGCACCTCGGTATTGACTGTAGAACACACCCTGGTTTTGTGATGGAACCTTAAACGTTCATTCCTCTATTGTGTGGGTCACAATCGAGATTCTCCACCACATTCTGAATCCAGCTCTCCCATTTCTACTGATTCTGTTGCTCAATGTTTTAACCATCCGACACATTTTGGTGACAGGCAGAGCCTGCAGGAGACACCGTTCGCACAGAAATGGTGGTGTTCAGTGTGACACAGAAATGCAAAACCGAAAAAAGTCCATCATTTTACTCTTTATGATCTCAGTCAATTTCATCT
>NW_025208676.1:9914-15000 GCF_004010195.1 Chiloscyllium plagiosum | reverse complement strand
ACGGCAGCGTCCTTTCACAATCCCCATGCTGGCTGCTCCCCACTACAGATGGGCAAACTTGTTTTGGATTCTCAATGTTTTTGTCAAGCTGGCAATGAATGTGGCGCCTGAAGTGGCAGACACAGACTGACCCAAATATGGAGCTCCACTACGAAAGATTCCTTTCTCGAATTGTTTCATGATGTTTCTGCAGAAGGTTAGAAAACAGAAAGTCCCATTGGCAGCATCGACAATTAATGGAAATGCCTGAGCGAATGAAACAATTCATTTGGGCTCATTACACAACGTATTGTATTGCAGGTTCGAAGCTGGTACTTGTATGTTACAATAGTTCCATCGAGATCAGATTTGTTTTTAATACCTTTCCATAAATTTCCAGCTCCCTCTCCTATATACTGACAAATGTGAGTACTACAAGAATGGAACCTTTTAAATTACTTCCATACTTTCAGTCTGTTTGGTCATCAGGAATTTTTCATTTATCTGAGGATATAATTGTAACCTCCTGTTCTCTGCCTTCGCTTCTTCACTGCTTCTCTGTTCCTCTAGTTTAGGTTCTTGTCCACCTCTATATTTTCTGTGATCTTGAATACTGCTTGTGGTATCAGGAGGTGCTGGTGGGGCAGTGTAAAATGGACTGCAGTGTTCCTGCTTCTGTAGGTCTTACAGTCCTTCAGATTGCTTGAGAGGGCAGAGCAGCTGTTGGAGGGTTGCTGTGGGTGTTAGAAAGTTTCTTCAAGTGTTGGAGGGTTGCAGCTGGATATGGAGAGTTGCTGTGGGTTTTGGAAAGTTGCGGGTTTTGGAGAGTTGCTGCGGGTTTTGTAGAGTTGCTGTGGGCTTTGGAGAGTTGTGGGTTTTGGAGAGTTGCTGCAGGTTTTGGAGAGTCCCAGCGGGGTTTGGAGAGTTGCTGCGGGTTTTGGAGAGTTGTGGACTTTGGAGAGTTGTGGATTTTGGAGTGTTGTGGAATTTGGAGAGCTGCTGCAGGTTTTGGAGAGTTATGACAGGTTTTGGAGAGTTATGACAGGTTTTGGAGAGTTGTGATAGGTTTTGAAGATTAGCTGCATGTTTTGGAGAGTCACTGTGGGTTTGGAGATTGGTGGCAAAGTTTGGAGATTGGCGGCAGGTTTTGGAGAGTGACAGTGGATTTTGGAGAGTTGCTGTGGGTTTTGGAGAGTTGCAGCGGGTTTTGGAGAGTTGCTACAGGTTTTGGAGGGTTGCTGCAGATTTTGGAGAGTTACTGCAGGATTTGGAGAGTCGCTGTGGTTTTGGAGAGTTGCTTTGGGTTTTGGAGAGTGACTGTGGGTTTTCGAGAGTTGCTGCATGTTTTGGAAAGTGACTCTGCATTTTGGAGAGTTGCTGTCGGTTTTGAAGAGTTGCTGCGGATATTGGAAAGTGCCTGTAGGTTTTGTAGGTTTGCTGCATGTTTTGGAGAGTTGTGGGGTTTGGAGAGTGGCTGGGGTTTTGGAGAGTTGCAGCGGGTTTTGGAGAGTTGCTGCAAGTTTTGGAGATTTGCTGCATGTTTTGGAGAGTTGTGGGGTTTGGAGAGTTGCTGCAGGTTTTGGAGATTTGATGAAGGTTTTAGAAAGTGACTGTGGGTTTTGGAGAGTTGCTGCATGTTTTAGAGAGTTGCTGCAGATGTTGGAGAGTGACTGTGGGTTTTGGAGAGTTGCAGCATGTTTTAGAGAGTCGCTGCAGGCTTTGGAAAGTTACTGCGGGTTTTGGAGAGTTGCTGTGGGTTTTGGAGAGTTGCAGTGGGTTTTGGAGAGTTGCTGCATGTTTTGGAGAGTTGTGGCAGGTTCTGGAGAGTTGCAGCAGGTTTTGGAGAGTTGCTGTGGTTTGAGTTGCTGCATGTTTTGGAGAGTGACTGTGGGTTTTGGAGAGTTGCTGAGGGTTTTGAAAGTTGCTGTGGGTTTTGGAGAGTTGCTGCAGGATTTGGAGAATGACTGCATTTTGGAGAGTTGCTGTGGGTTTTGGAGAGTTGCTGCATGTTTTGGAGAGTTGCTGCGGTTTTGGAGAGTTGCTGCATGTTTTGGAAAGTGACTGTGGGTTTTGGAGAGTTGCTGCATGTTTTAGAGAGTGATTGCGTTTTGGAGAGTGGCTGCGTTTTGGAGAGTTGCTGCGGGTTTTGGAGAGTTGGTGCAGGTTTTGGAGAGTGACTATGCATTTTGGAGAGTTGCTGCGGGTTTTGGAGAGTTGCTGCATGTTTTGGAGAGTTGCCGTGGGTTTTGGAGAGTTGTTGCGGGGTTTGGAGAGTTGCTGCATGTTTTGCAGAGTTGCTGCGGGTTTTGGAGAGTTGCTGCGGCTTGAGTTGCTGCATGTTTTGGAGAGTGACTGTAGATTTTGGAGAGTTGCTGAGGGTTTTGAAAGTTGCTGTGGGTTTTGGAGAGTTGCTGCAGGTTTTGGAGAGTTGCTGCATGTTTTGGAGAGTTGCTGCATGTTTTGGAAAGTGACTGTGGGTTTTGGAGAGTTGCTGTCGGTTTTGGAGAGTTGCTGCAGGTTCTGGAGAGTTGTTGCAGGTTTTGGAGAGTTGCTGCGGGTCGTGGAGAGTTGCTGCGGGTTTTGAGAGTTGCTGCGGGTTTTGGAGAGTTGCTGCAGGTTTTGGAGAGTTGCTGCAGGTTTTGGAGAGTTGGTGCAGGTTTTGGAGAGTTGCTGCATGTTTTGGAGAGTTGCTGTGGGTTTTCGAGAGTTGCTGCAGGTTTTGGAGAGTAACTGTGGGTTTTACAGAGCTGCTGCAGGTTCTGGAGAGTGACTGTGGGTCTTGGAGAGTTGCTGTAGGTTTTGGAGAGTTGCTGCAGGTTTTGGAGAGTTGCTGTGGGGTTTGGAGAGTTGCTGTGGGGTTTGGGGAGTTGCTGTAGGGTTTGGAGAGTTGCTGTGGGGTTTGGAGAGTTGCTGTGGGGTTTGGAGAGTTGCTGCGGGTTTTGGAGAGTTGCTGTGGGTTTTGGAGATTTGCTGCATGTTTTGGAGAGTTGCCGCAGGTTTTGGAGAGTGACTGTGGGTTTTGGAGAGTTGCTGTGGGTTTTGGAGAGTTGCTGCGGGTTTTGGAGTGTTGCTGTGGGTTTTAGAGAGTTGCTGCGGGGTTTGGAGAGTTGCTGCGGAGTTTGGAGAGTTGCTGTGGGCTTTGGAGAGTTGCTGCATGTTTTGGAGAGTGACTGTGGGTTTTGGAGAGTTGCTGCGGGTTTTGGAGAGTTGCTGTGGGTTTTGGAGCGTTGCTGCAGGTTTTGGAGAGTTGCAATGGGTTTTGGAGAGTTGCAATGGGTTTTGGAGAGTTGCTGTGGGTTTTGGAGAGTTGCAGCATGTTTTGGAGAGTTGCAATGGGTTTTGGAGAGTTGCCGTGGGTTTTGGAGAGTGACTGTGGGTTTTGGAGAGTTGCTGCAGGTTTTGGAGAGTTGTGGGTTTTGGAGAGTTGGTGTGGGTTATTGAGAGTTGCAGCGGGTTTTGGAGAGTTGTCGGTTTTGGAGAGTGACTGTGGATTATTGAGAGTCGCTGTGTGTTTTGGAGATTCGCTGCGATTTTCGAGAGTTGCTGCATGTTGTGGAAAGTGACTGTGGGTTTTGGAGAGTTTCTGTGGGTTTTGGAGAGTTGCTGTGGGTTTTGGAGAGTTGCTGTGGGTTTTGGAAAGTGACTGTGGGTTTTGGAAACTTGCTGCATGTTTTGGAGAGTTGCTGCATGTTTTGGAGAGTTGCTGCAGGTTTTGGAACGTGACTGTGGGTTTTGGAGAGTTGCTGTGGGTTTTGGAGAGTTTCTGTGGGTTTTGGAGAGTTGTGGCAGGTTCTGGAGAGTTGCTGTGGGTTTTGGAAAGTGACTGACTGCGTATTTTGTAGAGTTGCTGTTGGTTTTGGAGAGTTGCTGCAGGTTTTGGAGAGTGACTATGGGTTTTGGAGAGTTGCTGCAGGTTTTGGAGAGTTGCTGCAGGTTCTGGAGAGTTGCTGTGGGTTTTGGAAAGTGACTGCGTATTTTGGAGAGTTGCTGCAGGTTTTGGAGAATTGCTGCGGGTTTTAGGGAGTAGTGGGTTTTGGAGAGTTGCAGCGGTTTTTGGAGAATTGCTGCAGGTTTTGGAGAGTGACTGTGCGTTTTGGAGAGTTGCTGTGTGTTTGGAGAGTTGCTGTGGGTTTTGGAGAGTTGCTGCAGGTTCTGGAGAGTTGTTGCAGGTTTTGGAGAGTTGCTGCATGTTTTGGAGAGTTGCAGGGTTTTGGAGAGTTTCTGCGGGTTTTGGAGAGTTGCTGCAAGTTTTGGAGAGTTGCTGCAGGCTTTGGAGAGTTGCTGCAGGTTTTGAAGAGTTGCTGCGGGTTTTGGAGAGTTGCTGTGGGCTTTGGAGAGTTGCTGCATGTTTTGGAGAGTGACTGTGGGTTTTGGAGAGTTGCTGCGGGTTTTGGAGAGTTGCTGCAGGTTTTGGAGAGTTGCAATGGGTTTTGGAGAGTTGCTGTGGGTTTTGGAGAGTTGCTGCATGTTTTGGAGAGTGACTGTAGGTTTTGGAGGGTTGCTGCGGGTTTTGGAGAGTTGCTGCGTGTTTTGGAGAGTTGCTGCTGGTTTTGGAGAGTTGCTGCAGGTTTTGGAGTGTTGCTGCGGGTTTGCTGCAGGTTTTGGAGTGTTGCTGCGGGTTTTGGAGAGTTGCTGCAGGTTTTGGAGAGTTGCTGCGGGTGTTGGAGAGTTGCTGCAAGTTTTGGAGAGTTGCTGCAGGTTTTGGAGAGTTGTTGCGGGTTTTGGAGAGATGCTGCAGGTTTTGGAGAGTTGCTGCAGGTTTTGGAGAGTTGCTGCAGGTTTTGGAGAGTTGCTGTTGGTTTTGGAGAGTTGCTGCGTGTTTTGGAGAGTTGCTGCGTGTTTTGGAGAGTTGCTGCAGGTTTTGGAGAGTTGCTGCAGGTTTTGGAGAGTTGCTGCAGGTTTTGGAGAGTTGCTGTTGGTTTTGGAGAGTTGCTGCGTGTTTTGGAGAGTTGCTGCAGGTTTTGGAGAGTTGCTGCAGGTTTTGGAGAGTTGCTGCAGGTTTTGGAGAGTTGCTGCAGGTTTTGGAGAGTTGCTGCAGGTTTTGGAGAGTTGCTGCAGGTTTTGGAGAGTTGCTGCGGGTGTTGGAGAGTTGCTGCAAGTTTTGGAG
>NW_025208676.1:6118-8557 GCF_004010195.1 Chiloscyllium plagiosum | reverse complement strand
GGTTTTGGAGAGTTGTGGGTTTTGGAGAGTTGCTGTGGGCTTTGGAGAGTTGCTGTGGGTTTTGGAGTGTTGTTGCGGGGTTTGGAGAGTAACTGAGGGTTTTGGAGAGTTGTTGCAGGGTTTGGAGAGTAACTGAGGGTTTTGGAGAGTTGCTGCGGGTTTTGGAGAGTTGTTGCAGGGTTTGGAGAATAACTGAGGGTTTTGGAGAGTTGCTGCGGGTTTTGGAGAGTTGCTGTGGGTTTTTAGGTGTTGCTGCGGGTTTTGGAGAGTTCCTGTGGGTTTTGCAGAGTTGCAGCGTGTTTATGAGTGTTGCTGTGGGATTTGGGGAGTGGCTGCAGGTTTTGGAGAGTTGTTGCAGGTTTTGGGGTGTTGCGGCATGTTTTGGAATGTTGCTGTGGATTTTGGAGATTTGCTGCAGGTTTTGGAGAGTGACTGTGGGTTTGGAGAGTTGGTGCAGATTTTGGAGAGTTACTGTGGGTTTTAGAGAGTTGCTGTGGGTTTTGCAGAGTTGCAGCGTGTTTATGAGTGTTGCTGTGGATTTTGCAGAGTCGCTGCAGGTTTTGGAGAGTCGATAGGGGTTTTGGAGAGTTGCTGTGGGTTTTGGAGAGTCGATGGGGGTTTTGGAGAGTTGTTGGTTTTGGAGAGTAACTGCAGGTTTTGGAGAGTTGTTGGTTTTGGAGAGTAACTGCGGGTTTTGGAGTGTTGTTGCAGGTTTTGGAGAGTTGTGGGTTTTGTAGAGAGTCTGCGAATTCTGAAGAGTTGTTGCGGGTTCTGGAGAGTTGCTGCGGGTTTTGGAGAGTGGTGGGTTTTGGAGAGGTGCTGCGGGTTCTGGAGAGTTGCAGCGGGTTTTGGAAAGTGACTGTGGGTTTTGGAGAGTTGCTGCAGGTTTTGGAGAGTTGTGGGTTTTGGAGAGGTGCTGCGGGTTTTGGAGAGTTGCAGCGGGTTTTGGAAAGTGACTGTGGGTTTTGGAGAGTTGCTGCAGGTTTTGGAGAGTTGCTGCAGTTTTTGGAGAGTTTCTGCATGTTTTGGAGAGTTGCTGCATGTTTTGGAGAGTTGCTGCATGTTTTGGAACGTGACTGTGGGTTTTGGAGAGTTGCTGCGGGTTTTGGAGAGTTGCTGCATGTTTTGGAGAGTTGCTGCATGTTTTGTAGAATTGCTGCATGTTTGGACCATTGCAGCAGTTTTTGCAGAGTTACTATGATTTTGGAGAGTGGCTGCGGGTGTTGGAGGGTTATTGCAGGTTTTGGAGATTTCCTGCAGGTATTGGAGAGTTGCGCAGGTTTTGGAGAGTTTCTGTAGGTTTGGAGAGTTTCTGTAGGTTTTGGAGAGTTGCTGTTGGTTTTGGAGTATTGTTGTAGGGTTTGGAGAGTAACTGAGGGTTTTGGAGAGTTGCAGTGGGTTTTGGAGAGTTGCTGTGGGTTTTGGAGAGTTGTTGCGGGGTTTAGAGAGTTTTTGCGGGTTTTGGAGAGTTCCTGTGGGTTTTGCAGAGTTGCTGCGGGTTTATGAGTGTTGCTGCCGGATTTGGGGAGTGGCTGCAGGTTTTGGGATGTTGCGGCATGTATTGGAATGTTGCTGCGGATTTTGGAGATTTGCTGCAGGTTTTGGAGAGTTGCTGTGGGTTTTGGAGAGTTGCTGTGGGTTTTGGAGAGTTGCTGTGGGTTTTGGAGAGTTGCTGCAGGTTTTGGGGAGTTGCTGTGGCTTTTGGAGAGTTGCTGCAGGTTTTGGAGAAGTGCTGTGGGTTTTGGAGAGTTGTTGCTGGGTTTAGAGAGTTTTTGCGGGTCTTGGAGAGTTCCTGTGGGTTTTGCAGAGTTGCTGCGTGTTTATGAGTGTTGCTGTGGGATTTGGGGAGTGGCTGCAGGTTTTGGAGAGTTGTTGCAGGTTTTGGGAAGTTGCGGCATGTTTTGGAATGTTGCTGTGGATTTTGGAGATTTGCTGCATTTCAGAGAGTTGTGTGGATTTTGGAGAGTTGCTGCAGGTTTGAAGAGTTGTGGTTTTTGGAGAGTTGTGGGTTTTGGAGAGTTGCTGTGGATTTTGGAGAGTTGTTGGTTTTGAAGAGTGACTGTGGGTTTTGGAGAGTTAGTGTGGGTTTTGGAGAGTTTGCAGGTTTTGGAGAGTTGCTGCAGGTTTTGGGGAGTTGCTGTGGCTTTTGGAGAGTTGCTGCAGATTTTGGAGAGTTGCTGTGGATTTTGGAGAGTTGCTGTGGATTTTGCAGAGTTGCTGTGGATTTTGGAGAGTTGCTGTGGGTTTTGGAGAGTTGCTGTGGGTTTTGGAGAGTTGCTGTGGGTTTCAGAGAGTTGTGTGGATTTTGGAGAGTTGCTGCAGGTTTGAAGAGTTGTGGTTTTTGGAGAGTTGTGGGTTTTGGAGAGTTGCTGTGGATTTTGGAGAGTTGCTGTGGATTTCAGAGAGTTGTGGATTTTGGAGAGTTGCTGCAGGTTTTGG
>NW_025208676.1:0-1336 GCF_004010195.1 Chiloscyllium plagiosum | reverse complement strand
AACCACGTGGGAAGGGAAATTGCGATCTCTAAAGAAGGAGGCCATCTGGTGTGTTCTGTGGTGAAACTGGTCCTCCTGGGAGCAGATACAGCGGAGGTGGAGGAATTGGGAATACGGGATGGCATTTATGCAAGAGATAGGGTGGGAAGAGGTGTAATCCAGGTAGCTGTGGGAGTTGGTGGGTTTGTAAAAAATGTCAGTGTCAAGTTGGTCAACATTAATGGAGATGGAGAGGTCCAGGAAGGGGAGGGAGGTGTCAGAGATGGTCCAGGTGAACTTAAGGTCGGGGTGGAATGTGTTGGTGAAGTTGATGAATTGCTCAACCTCCTCGTGGGAGCACAAGGTGGCGCCATGCAGTCATCAATGTAGCGGAGGAACAAGTGGGGAGTGGTGCCGGTGTAATTACGGAAGATGGACTGTTCTACATAGCCGACAAAGAGACAGGCATAGCTGGGGCCCATACGGGTGCCCATGGCTACCCCTTGGTCTGGAGGAAGTGGGAGGATTCGAAGGAGAAATTGTTGAGGGCGAGGACCAGTTCAGCCAAACGAATGAGAGTGTCGGTGGAAGGGTACTGTTGGGGACGGAGGGCTTGGAGGCCCTGGTCATGGTGAATGGAGGTGTAGAGGGATTGGATATCCATAGTGAAGGTGAGGCGTTGGGGGCTGGGGAAACGGAAGTCTTGGAGGAGGTGGAGGGTGTGGGTGGTGTCTCGAACGTATGTGGGGTGTTCCTGGACTAGGGGGGATAGGACAGTGTCGAGGTAGGTGGAGATGAGTTCAGTGGGACGAGAGCAAACTTACAACCTGATCCACAACCTGAGCTACAAATCTCCAAAATCACAAACACTGTACATGTTCAATAATTACAGAAACATTTTTTGGGTGTGTTCAGGGAAAAAGCAACAGATTGTTGCATAATGCCATCAAAACTAATTGTGTTTGCAGTCTTGTGGAGTTAGCAGCATTTTATGTACGTTCACCCAACTGGCTTGAGGGAAAAACTATTGGGAAGTGGCTCTTGTTAATGGCCAATCAATTCACTTCCTAAACAGCAGTGACAAAGCTTGTAATGACATGTATTAACCAGTGGAGGGAGCTCACAGTCTACCAGCCACAAGGCAGCTCTTGCAGCCCATTGTAAAATGAAAGGGGAAAATCCCTCTCTGATTTTAAATACAAATTGATCCAATCACCTGCAAACCTTTTCAAATCCATGGAAAATAAGCCAAATTCATGCATGATTCCTAGAGTGGGAGGGGTAGGAAGTCTAGTCGACAGCAACATGGCCTATTTCCTGTGCAACCGAAGAGGCTTTCTCTCAAGATGCTTGGGTG
>NW_025208675.1:14168-15000 GCF_004010195.1 Chiloscyllium plagiosum | reverse complement strand
GGTAATGTTCCTCAGAAGGGTCACTGGACCCGAATCATTAACTTTGATTTCTCTTCACAGATGTTGCCAGACCTGCAGACCTTTGCAGGGAACTTCTAATTTTGTTTTTGATTTACAGCATCGGCAGTTCTTTAAGCTTTTAATTAAATGCCAAGGCTTGAAGCCATATGCTGCTCAGACTATCCAATCTTCTCATAGCACAGTTAATGTAGTAGCTACAACCAAGGCTCTATGAGTATGGTGTGTATGGGAACCCCACTCTGCACAGTCTGAGGCTCTCTGAGCACAGTGTGTACAGGAGCCTCACTCAGCCTAGATGAGACTGTCTGAGCAGTGTGTACAGGAGCCCCACTCAGCCCAGATGAGACTCTCGGAGCACAGTATGTACAGGAGCCTCACTCAGCCCAGATGAGACTCTCTGAGCACAGTGTGTACAGGAACCACACTCAGCCGAGATGAGACTCTCTGAGCACAGTGTGTACAGAAACCTCACTCAGCCTAGATGAGACTCTCTGAGCACAGTGTGTACAGAAACCCCACTCAGCCCCAGATGAGAATCTCTGAGCACAGTGTGATCAGAAACCCCACTCAGACTGGATGAGACTCTCTGAGCACAGTGTGTACAGGAGTCTCACTCAACCCAGATGAGAATCTCTGAGGACAGTGTGTACAGGAAACTCACTCAGCCTAGATGAGACTCTCTGAGCACAGTGTGTACAGGAGCCTCACTCAGCCCAGATGAGACTCTCTGAGCACAGTGTGTACAGAAACCCCACTCAGCCCAGATGAGACTCTCTGAGCACAGTGTGTCCAGAAACCCCACTCAGCCCAG
>NW_025208675.1:0-2587 GCF_004010195.1 Chiloscyllium plagiosum | reverse complement strand
CAAGATCGAGGACTGACTAGTCTTGCTTGTATTGGATCAGAGACTACATGGAATGGCAAAAGGCTTTGATGATACAAATTGAGGATGGGTTGCAGCAGAGTTTTCAATCTGCTCATGTTATTAGTAAAACAGCAACAGTTCTCCCCTCCCTCCCACCTTTTATTCTGAAAATCAGATGCACAGTAAGCAATAAACTCAAAACACAGCTTAACGTAAACTAAACAGGTGGGAGCATGTTTCTGATTATCAATATCTTAGCACCCAGCAAAGGGACTATGTAGATATATACAAATGGCAACAGGACAAGGTACAAGAAATTGGATTTTTAGTGCATGTATTTTGTAGATGTCCTCAAAATTGAAGCCTGGGTCTCCGTGGTGGACTATACCAAGCATCTCTGACTGCAGCACAGCAGAGCATTCAACACTAGGACAACACATAGCACACAATATCATTCTACCAAGCATATGGGCATCCAAGCTGGTCCAGTGCAGGGTCACAGTTTACAGTTCTACAAGGGTGAGGGCAAATGGGGAAAATAAGAGGGTTCGTGGGTTTCTACAGGTAGCCAATGCTCACCAGTACATTTTATTTCAAATTAATCTGAGTCATTCATTTCGCAATCCGTTTCTTCATCTTCGCTCTGGATTCAACATGCAGCAAAAATATAAACAGGAAGGAAAAAGAATGTTGTGGGAAATTTAAACTTTCAAACTATTGTCAAGTATCCTGTCAGCACTAAAAAAAAAGGGTTCAGCAGAAATAGATGGAGAAAGGCCATTAATAAAAAGTTATACAATTTGTTTTACTGTTTTCATGAATTTGAAATCCAATATTTGTTTTTACTTCAATCTTCTGCGTCTTGTGAAAATGGAGATCCAAGGTGATATTTGGGAGAACTTCCAATATAGACAGTGTTGACTCCCAAAGGAGCGAGCTCAGCCTTTCAGTTTTCACTTAAGGGAACAAAGATTTATTTTTATGCAAGCATATGACATGCAAAACCTTGAACTTCCTCATTTTCAATGATCCATTCCATCCTGGTGAAACAGCAATTTACTTTTACTTTTCAATTTCTTGATCACATGGGACAATTGTCCAAGGAAAGGCAGATAGAGTTTAATTTAGATAAATGCGAAGTGCTGCATTTCGGAAAGGCAATCAGGGCAGGACTTATACACTTAATGATAAGGTCCTGGGGAGTGCTGCTGAACAAAGAGACCTTGGAGTACAGGTTAATAATTCCTTGAAAGTGGCGTTGTAGATACATAGGATTGTGAATCGGTGTTTGGCATGCTTGCCTTTATTGGCCAGAGCAAATGAGTGTAGGACATGGGAGGTCATGTTGCAGCTACACAGGACATTGGTTAAGTCACCTTTGGAATACTGCATTGAATTCTGGTCTTACTGCTACAGGAAGGATGTTGTGAAACTTGAAAGGGATCAGTAAAATTTACAAGCATATTGCTATGGTTGGAGGGCTTGAGCTATAGGGAGGGGCTGAATAGGCCGGGGCTGTTTTCCCTGGAGCGTTGGAGGTCGAGGGGTGACCTTACAGAGGTTTATAAAATCATGAGGGGCATGAATAGGATGAATAGACAAGGTATTTTCCGGGTTGGGGAATCCAAAATCTAGAAGGCATAGATTTAAAAGGAACCTAAGGGGCAAAGTTTTCATACAGAGGGCGGTGTGTGTACGGACTGAGCTGCCAGAGGAAGTGATGGAACTTGGTACAATTATAACATTTAAAAGGCACCTGGATGGCTATATGAAAAGGAAGGGTTTAGAGGGATATGGGCCAGACGTTGGCAAATGGGACTAGATTAATCCAGGATATCTGTTTGGCATGGACGAGTAGGGCTGACGGATCTATTTCCATGCTGTTGAGCTCTATGACTCCTTGTCAGTATATTGCATTAGTTGCTCACAATGTGGCGATCTCTACAAAGGAAAGATCAAATACAGACTAGATAACCACTTTGTGAAACACCTCAGTCCACAGTATTACCCCCAAGCTTCAGTGATGTAATTTTAAGTCTCCATCTTGCTCCCACACTGTTTCTGACTTTGACTTGTCAGTATTCCATTAAAACTATACACAAGCTCAAGAAAAGCCTTCTGAGCTCAACACTGAATTTAATTTTAGATCATAATCTCTGCTCACATGGTTTTCTGTTTTTTTTGCTGCCTTTTTAAACTTTTCTTTCCCCTCTTCAAAATATTTACTTTACTTTGTGCTGAGATGGCAGTTACCAGATCATTCACGTCACCTTTTGACAACTCGAGATCTTTTACTTGTCTCAATACCACTTCCTCTTGCTTTGACTCATAAAATATTTTATCATGCAATCTATCCTGCCCTTCACCTTATCACAGACCCTTTCTTCTACTCTTCTTCCCCTCTTTTCATGTGTTAAATCTATTACATACTTAGCTTTTCCTTCTGATGAAAAATCACCAATCTAAAGTATTAAGGGCTTCTCTCTCTCTCTGCAAATATGACTGAATGACTAACAATTTCTGATATCCTTTGTTTTTGCACTGATGAGTTCAACAATAAATACTAGCTACTGTTGGCAGAAGACAT
>NW_025208674.1:12926-15000 GCF_004010195.1 Chiloscyllium plagiosum | reverse complement strand
CAATAGACAATAGACAATAGGTGCAGGAGTAGGCCATTCAGTCCTTCGAGCCTGCACCGCCATTCAATATGATCATGGCTGATCATTCCTAATCAGTATCCTCTTCCTGCCTTACCTCCATAACCCTTGATTCCACTATCTTTGAGAGCTCGATACAACTCTTTCTTAAATGAATCGAGAGACTGGGCCTCTACTGCCCTCTGGGGCAGAGCATTCCACACAGCCACCACTCTCTGGGTGAAGAGGTTTCTCCTCATCTCTGTCCTAAATGGTCTACCCCTTATTTTTAAGCTGTGTCCTCTGGTTCGGCACTCACCCATCAGCGGAAACATGTTTCCTGCTGCCAGAGTGTCCAATCCTTTCATAATCTTATATGTCTCAATCAGATCCCCTCTCAGTCTTCTAAACTCAAGGGTATACAAGCTCAGTCTCTTCAGTCTTTCAGTGTAAGTTAATGCCGCCATCAAATTCCAAAGTCAAATTGCATCTTCTCTCATATGGAATTCATAACCAGATCCTCCGAACATTTCCTGGGTCTCTGGTTTAATAGTCTGCTGATAATCCCACTAAGCTACTGCTTCTATGAATAGGAATTTTCTCCAGATAAAAAAATGCAAAAATCCCTCTTGATCAGTCTGTAACTCTCTGTGATATCTGCACCTTGGACTGCTCCCTGCCTCTGTTACCTGCACTCCCTCACTCTGAGATACCTGTGTGCCACTCATTCTGCCCTCTCTAGCATCACAGACTCTCATTATTCCACTATGGCCTTGCCTGAGCAGGAATTTCTGACATTCCATCCCTCAACCAGTCTGCCTCTCTCCATTTTAATATTTGTTCAAAGCTTGCCCTGCAATCCAAATTTTCGGCATTCAAGGGAATACCATTCAATGTGTCGGTGCCCAATGTTTATTTTGCAAACTCTCCTGAAGGATGTTGAGATGTTCTGTTACATAAAATGTGTTCCATGTAGCTGATCTTTTACAGTGTTAGGCCAGAGATTTCTTTGTGCCTGTGGAGTCTCAAATGGTGCTACATATTGTGTAATCAGAGTACCAACTCGAAATTTCATTCAAACGTAAAGACATTAAGGCAGCTCAGTGTGATATGCATCAGATTGGAAACATCTGTAGAGTGAAATAGTGGTAACGTATCGAGACTGATATGAACGTGTTGTGTAAAAAATGAATACCGAACTCCTAAAAGTTAATTCCTCCAATGCTGTCAGACATGCTGAGTTTCTCCAATTCCCTTTACTTTCTGGTCTGTAAAACATTATCTGACCTGAATCTCAAACATCGGAGCTACCATTGCAGATGGATCCACAAGAATTTGTTTAAGGGCATTAAATGAAAAATCATAAAGTGTCCTGTATGAAATGTCCCTAATATCGATGACATGTTGTATTGTGATAACTTGCCATGGAAATATTGAACTCAGTGGCGTTGGCATTGCACGATCAATCCTGTGAAAGTAAATGAATAAAAATTGTGAGGCTTGTTACTTTAATGTCATATCATGCTGCTGAGGTCGATGAGGTTACGTGCAACTAGCAAGGCCTTACCTTTTTCAGACTTTAGACCAAACTATGAAAACATAAAGTCTATTGGCATTTTTAACAGGGCATAATCTTCCATGGGTTTTGGAAAGCACTAGCAGGGGCAGAGTTTATTTGTCATCCCCATTACCACTGGATTATTGCATTCTCGACCCTCTTCTGTTGAATTAGTGCAAGTACACACAGAGCTGTTTGTAATGGAATTCGAAATGTTTTCGCAAATAACAGTGAAGGAACAGCAAATTAATCGGGATGGAGAGTGTTATGGAAGACAATGAGCAGGGATTGGTGATCCTGCTGGTTTAATGTTTGCTGTTAGAGAAAGTCGTTTTTATTCTAATTTATATCAGTTGAAGATTAATATTGATCAAAATTTTGTTCAGTATCCTTGATACCATACTCAGTCATGTACGACATTAATGGCAAGGGAAGTAACTCTGATCTCAACTCAGTTGACAATGGGTCATCAGCTAAAATAACAAAGAGCAGAAGACAAGAACATTGTTTGTTTGAACA
>NW_025208674.1:0-4651 GCF_004010195.1 Chiloscyllium plagiosum | reverse complement strand
GGCTGTAATGCTATCCCTTATCAAAAACGCCACTCCCCCTCCTCTCTTGCCTTCCTTTCTATCCTTCCTGTAACATTTGTATCCTGGAACATTAAGCTGCCAGTCCTGCCCATCCCTGAGCCATGTTTCTGTAATTGCCATGATATCCCAGTCCCATATTCCTAACCATGCCCTGAGTTCATCTGCCTTCCCTGTTAGGCCTCTTGCATTGAAATCAATGCAGTTTAATTTATCAGTCCTACCTTGTTCTCTGCTTTGTCCCTGCCTGCCTTGACTGTTTGACTCACCTTCGTTCTCAACTGTACCAGTCCCAGATTGATCTCTTTCCTCACTATCTCCCTGGGTCCCACCCACCCCAGTTTTGCTCAGTTTGACCTGTATTATCCATTTTGTCTTCCATTATCTAATACCCTCCAATACCAAACAGCAGGTCAACAACCATAGATTCAACCAAGTTCATAGATGTACAGCTAAGTGATTATGTAAAAGAGAATGAGGATGTCCATCGAATAAGGACTCAATGCGATTATGTTCCAACAACAGAGAGAGACAGAAATCAGAAAATTTTAAAAGTTAAATGCTCTTGTATGATGATCCTTGTCAATAACCATGCGATATTTGAAAATACTATAATTATCTCTGATGAAGTAACACATTCATGCCAGAATGGAGGCACCTGGAACGGAAAAAGCTGTGACTGCAAGGAGAACTTCAGTGGACAGTCTTGTGAATTTGTAGCAGATACCATCAAAGTTGGTGAGTTAAATTTTAAAATTTTACTCTTTGATGCTATTGCTTTGTGTTTGCTCCATTTCCCTCGATAATCTTACCTGACAACATCCATCACAGCCTTCACAATATCTACCACCGACTGCAGGGATATATTTCAGATTTTGACTGCCCTGTGTGTGAAGATATGCCTCATGATTTTGCCTCTGGACATTCTGGCTCATATTGGAAGATTATGCCCCCTTTAATTCCAATTGCCCCAGTAGAGGAAATAGTTTCTCTAGAAATACTTCAAAACCCTTTTGACATTCAAACACCTCAGTCAGATTATTCTTTAATTGTCCAAAGAACACAAGCTAAGGTTGTGAAACCAAATCCCATCATTTCAGTTGAAATCCAATGTCCAATGTCATTCTGATGAAATCCAATGTCACTCTGATGAATTTGCATTGCATCTGCACCAAGATGAACATTATTCTGTTGTAGCACTGCCTATGATTAATCACAGTACACTAGGCCGGCTCGAACTCAAATTTCAAACAAATCGATGTGTCCCCTGCCGTGTTTGTATTCCAGCAGCCTCTGCTCATAGCTTTCTTAGTCATAGAGTCAGAGTTTTACCATGAGGAAAGAGGTCCTTTAGTCCATTGTTTCTGCCCTAGTTATCAAGTACTTATCTAAATCTGTCTCCTTTAACATCACTTGACACATAGCCTTCTATGCTACAATGCTTTGAGTGATCATCTAAATACTTCTGAAATGTTGGCTAGTTCCCACTTCTAACACCCACTCAGGCAGTGAGTTCCAGATGCACACTGCTGTCAGGGTGAAAAGCTCTTCCATATATCCCCTCTAAATTTCCTGCTCGTCACCTTAAATCCATGTACCTGATTGTTGATTCCCATCTACTCTATCTATGTCCCTCAGTCTTGTACACCTTAATCAGATTCACTTCCTCAGCTTTCTCTGCTCTAAGGAAAACAGTCTGTAAGGCAAGCCTTTGTAGACTCTCTTCCACAGCTGAAACACTCTAGGTGTAGCAGCATTCTGGTGAATCTCCTTTGCACCCTCTCCAGTACAGCCACATCTTTCCTGAAGTGTAGCAATTAGAGCTGGACACAGTAATCCAGATGTAGATTAGATTAGATTAGATAACATTACAGTGTGGAAACAGGCCCTTCGGCCCAACAAGTCCACACCGACCTGCCGAAGCGCAACCCACCCATACCCCTACATTTACCCCTTATCTAACGCTATGGGCAATTTAGCATGGCCAATTCTCCTGACCTGCACATCTTTGGACTGTGGGAGGAAACCGGAGCACCTGGAGGAAACCCACGCAGACACGGGGAGAACGTGCAAACTCCACACAGTCAGTCGCTGAACTGTGCTGAACTAACATTATGTTCAACTCCATCATGACCTCCTTGCTCTGTATTCAGTGCCTCAACTAATAAAGCTAAGTATACCACATGCTTTCAAAACCACCTTGTCCACCTGTTCTGTTGCATTCAAGGATCTATGGACATATAGAACTTAGGTCCCTTGATCCCCTGTATTATTTAGGATCCTACAACTTGTTTTGTATGACTTTTCCTTGATAGTTCTCCTAAAATGGGATGGCACAGTGGCTCATTGGTTAGCACTGCTGCCTCATAGCACAAGCGATACAGGTTTGATTCCAGCCTTGGGAGACTATCTGTGTAGAGTAAGCACAATCTCCCTGTGTCTGCATGGGTTTCCTCCAGGTGGACTTATTGGGCCAAATGGCACACTGTAGGAAACCTAATTTGAAATGCATCACCTCACACTTTTTAGGATTAAATTCCATTTGCCACTGTTGTGACTATCTGATGAGCCCATTTGTATTGCCCTAGGTCTATCCTCCTTGCTATTTACTGCACCACCACCTTTTATGTCATCTGCAGACTTACTGATCAAGCCTCCTCCATTCATGTATGCATGTTTGCTCACTGAGCTGGAAAGTTCAATTTCAGCTGTTTTGTCAACGTACAAGGTACATCATCAGTGAAGCGGTGTTAGTGACCCGCTTTGTATTGATATGTTTAGATTTTCTTGGGTTGGTGATGGCATTTCCTGTGGTGCTGTCGTTTCCTGTTATTTTTCTCAGAGGGTGGTAGATGGGGTCAAAGTCGATGTCTTTGTTGATAGAGTTCCGGTCGGAATGCCATGTTTCTCGGAATTCTCGTGCATGTCTCTGTTTGGCTTGCCCTTAGGTGGATGTGTTGTCCCAGTCAAAGTGGTATCCTTCCTCATCTGTATGTAAGGATACTAGCGAGAGTGGGTCTTTTTTTTCATGGCTAGTTGATATTCATGTATCCTGGTGGCTAGTTTTCTGGCTGTTTGTCACAAAAACAAACTGTTAATGTTTGTTACAGTTCTTGCAAAGTACTTTGTAAATTACATTAATTTTGCTTGTTGTCTGTATGGGGTCTTTCAAGTTCATTAGCTGCTGTTCTACCGTGTTGGTGGGTTTCTGGGCTGCCAAGAGGTCTGAGTAGTCTGGCAGTCATTTCCGAAATGTCTTTGATTAGGGGAGAGTGGCTAGGGTTTCTGGACACATTTTGTCTACTTATTTGGGTTTGTTGCTGAGAAATCAGCGGACTGTGTTCATTGGGTACCCTTTCTTTTTGAAAACGCTGTATAGGTGATTTTCCTCTGCTCTTCATGGTTCCTCTGTGCTGCAGTGTGTGGTGGCTTGATATATTGTTCTAATACAGCTTCATTTGTGGGTGTTGGGATGAGTGCTTCTGTAGTTCAGTATTTGGTCAGTAAGTGTTGCTTTCCTGCAGATGCTGATTTGAAGATCCCCATTGGCTGTTCGCTCTACTGGGACATCTAGGAATGGCAGCTTGTTGTTGTTTTCCTCCTCTTTAGTGAATTTGACAGTCATTTTAAACTGAAGAGACTACATTGAGAAAGTGAACACTACTTGCAGATATCAACAGTTACCAACAGGTGGGAATAGACCAGAGAGAACTGAATCACAACCCTATTCAAAGAAACTCCAGAAATCTGGAGAATTAAATAAGACAGACTTCCAAAAAATGAAACCAGATGGATCTATGAGGAGGAAAGCAACAAATACTGACCAAATACTGAACTACAGAAGCGATCATCCCAACACCCACAAACAAAGCTGTATTAGATCATTATTTCAACGAGCCACCACACACTGAAGCACAGAGGAACTACAAAGAGCAGAGGAAAATCACCTATACAGCATATTCAAAAAGAACACAGTCCACTGATTTCTCTCAGCAACAAACCCAAACAAACAGACAAAACATATCCAGAAACCCTAGCCACTCTCCCCTACATCAAAGACATCTCGGAAATGACTGCCAGACTACTCAAATCTCTTGGCATCATGGGGCCTCACAAAGCCACCAACAGCTAAAACAGTAGCTAATGAACTTGAAAGACCCCATACAGACAACAAGGAAAACGAATGTAATTTGCAAAATACCTTGCAAGAACTGTAAGAAACACGACATTGGACAAACAGACAGAAAACTAGCCACCAGGAGGCATGAACATCAATTAGCCACAAAAAGACATGACCCACTCTCACTAGTATCTTTACATACAAATGAGGAAGGACAGCACTTCAACTGGGTAACACATCCACCCTAGGGCAAGCCAAACAGAGAAACACACGAGATTTTCTAGAAGCGTGGCATTACAATCGGACCTCTATCCACAAACACATTGACTTTGACCCCATTTTTCACCCTCTGAGAAAAATAACAGGAAATGACACCACCACAGGAAATGACATCACTAACCCAAGAAAACCTAAATACATAAATAGAAGGCGAGTAACTAACATCAGTGCTTCACCGGAGGCTCATTTATGGTGTTACCTAGTATGGTGACGAAATGGCTGAAAACGAATTTT
>NW_025208673.1:14294-15000 GCF_004010195.1 Chiloscyllium plagiosum | reverse complement strand
GGGCTTTTGCCCAAAACATCGATTTTCCTTGTCCTCGGATGCTGCCTGACCTGCTGTGCTTTTCCAGCACCACACTAATCTAGAGTCTGGTGTCCAGCATCTGCAGTCCTTGTTTTTACCATCCTTCCTTAGATACAGGACCCAAAACTGTATTCTGAATGCGATCTGATCAGAGCCATACACAGCCTCAGCAGTACATTAGATTAGATTAGATTAGATTCCCTTCAGTGTGGAAACAGGCCCTTCAGCCGAACTAGTCCACACCGACCCTCCGAAGAGCAGCCCAGAGCCATTCCCCTATATTTACCCCTGACTAATCCACCTAACACTACGGGCAATTTAGCATGACCAATTCACCTAACCTGCATATCTTTGGATTGTGGGAGGAAACCAGAGCACCCGGAGGAAATTCACACAGTTTAGATTACTTACAGTATGGAAACAGGCCCTTTGGCCCAACAAGTCCACACCAACCTGCCGAAGTGCAACCCACCCAGACCCATTCCCCTACACCTAACACGATGGGCAATTTAGCATGGCCAATTCAGCTAACCTGCACATTTTTGGACTGTGGAAGGAAACCGGAGCACCCGGAGGAAATCCACGCAGACACGGGGAGAATGTGCAAACTCCACACAGACAGTTGCTGAGGCAGGAATTGAACCCAGGTCCCTGGTACTGTGAGGCAGCAGTGCTAACCACTGAG
>NW_025208673.1:0-2887 GCF_004010195.1 Chiloscyllium plagiosum | reverse complement strand
AACAATATACACTGAGACCCTGGGTAATAACCAGCTAGCAACAATATACACTGAGACCCTGGGTAATAACCAGCTAGCAACAATATACACTGAGACCCTGGGTAATAACCAGCTAGCAACAATATACACTGAGACCCTGGGTAATAACCAGCTAGCAAGAATATACAGTGAGACCCTGGGTAATAACCAGCTAGCAAGAATATACAGTGAGACCCTGGGTAATAACCAGCTAGCAACAATATACACTGAGACCCTGGGTAATAACCCAGCTAGCAACAACATACACTGACACCCTTAGTAATAACCAGCTAACAACAACATACACTGAGACCCTGGGTAATAACCAGCTAGCAAGAATATACAGTGAGACCCTGGGTAATAACCAGCTAGCAACAATATACACTGAGACCCTGGGTAATAACTAGCTAGCAACAACATACACTGAGACCCTGGGTAATAACCAGCTAACAACAACATACACTGATACCCTGGGTAATAACCAGCTAGCAAGAATATACAGTGAGACCCTGGGTAATAACCAGCTAGCAACAACATACACTGAGACACTGGGAAATAACTAGCGACCATCAGCATATACTGACATCCTGGGTAATAATGAGTAAGCAACAATATACATTGAGACCCTGGGTAATGTCTTGGGCCAACAATAAGCAGGGAGGCCACGGGTAATAATTAGCTTGCAATAATATACATTGAGCCCTTGTGTAATAATTCGCTAGAAACAATAATACACTGAGACCCTGGGTAATAACTAGCCAGCAACAATGCATACTGGGACCCTGGTAATAACCAAGCCAGCAACAATGTATACTGAGATGCTGGGTAATAACTCAGCCAGCACCAATACACACTGAGACCCTGGGGAATAACCAGCTAGCTGTTATTCAGACTTCCTTCAGGACATCTCCTTTTTGACTACGCTGTGGTTCCCCACTGTTACCCTTCCCATTTCCTTGAGACCCTTTTTACTTTTTTAAAATTTGCATCATTGCCATTCTCTTTTATAAACACAGACCTTCAGAATCTCCAGGAAAATCCAACCAGACTCACAATTATAACTCTGTTTCTCTTTTCACGATTGTGCTGAGTTCCCCTAGCGCAGAACCTCAGAATTATTACAGTGCGTGATGAGGCCACTCAGCCCATTGTGCCTGCACAGCTTCTATTCTCTATTGCCAATCTCTCGCCTTTCCCCCATTTCCCTGTACACCATCATTATCAAACATAACCATACAGTCTCCTCTTGAGCCTGCCTCCATCACTTTTCCAGGCAGTGCATTGCAAACTCTAACGACTTTCTTTCTTACATCACACTTGCTTCATTTGTCCATCACTTTCAACCATTGCCGCCTTGGTCTTGTTCCTTTTGTGAGCAAGACTAGTTTCTCCTTATCTACTTTGTCCTCACCTGAATCTCCTCTCAGCCTCTCCACTCCAGGAAGAACAGTCCCAACTTCTTCATTCTGTCCTCATCGCTGAAATTTCTCATCCCTGGAACCATTCTTGTCAATCCTTTCTGCTCTCTCTCCAACACATTCACCTCTTTCCTATAATGTAGTGCCCACATCTTTACACAATATCCAGCTGAGGCCTAACAAGTGCCTTAGACAAAGTCAGCATCACCTCCCTGCTCTTGTTGTTTATATTTCAGTTTTCCAGCATCCTGAATATTTTGCTATTTATTACCATTCTCTTTTTTCTTGCCCATCACTCTTTGGTCATATCCATCTCTCCTGCCTTCCACCTACTCAAGACCTTCCCTTTTCCTAATTTCCATCGCCCTCTTCCCTGACTCTGGAAAGATTTTAATAACAATTAATGTTAAATTACTCCATTCTGTGAGAAGGTGAAGAGCAGAAAAGATCCCCCTGTTTCATTTTGCACTGATGAAGAATTGGTTGTGTTTGGTGAATTGGTTCTGTTTTAACAAGTTAATCCTATATTATCCAGATTCATTTAACACAAAGATGTACATATCTAGAAGGTCAACTGAAAGGACCTAGCATCAAAAAGATCCAAACTTCTGAAGATCCATAATATGTAAAATATTCCAAACGATTGTTTGAGAGATTGTCAGATGACTGGATCAGAATTCTGATCTTCTGAATCCTGAGGCATATTCAAAGTTCAAAGTTCAAAGGTCTGCATTAAGAGGGCAGTTTGAATAGGTCTCTGCTGCTTTGATTCTGAGCTTCCCTGGACTGATGTTAGCAGCTTCCTTCCAAGGGAAGAGAAATTAAATGTTGTCCTTACAGTTAGATTGCTTTCCATCATACTTTTGGAGAAAGAGTGACTCTTAACCACAACAACCTTAAACAGAGAGAGCAGGCAGAAATGTCTGCAGGTGGCTCCGCACTGATACTGATTGAGAAGGAGAGAAACCAGCTCACACTGCCCTGTAACAGGAATCACACTAACAGAAAGCTTCAGACATGGACACTGCGCAAAGCAAACCCCAACAGTTAGCCAGGGAAAGGGCCATGCCCAGCACCTCAACAGCATCCTACCACGGTTCACCAGAAGGGCCCCATGTCTTTAGCAGAGACACGGTCAGTTTGCTCCTTCAGTCTGCCCCAGATTTTCCTTCAGGATGCCAGTTGTGTTTGTTTCTGACAGATACATGCTCTGGCTGTACAGCTGAATAGTGACAGTGCCTGGCTGTCATCACTTGGGTAGTATTAATCACACGATCCCTTCACTTCTTGGAAATAAGCAGACTCCATTCGTAGGTGCTCTGACAGCTTTAGCATTTCACTAACTTCTCTAACTGGATACCCAGCCGACACTCCTGCCCTTAGATCAAACCCTCATGTCCCACTGATGATGCCCTGCCTCCTGGGTAAAACCTCTCGTCTGGAACAATCAG
>NW_025208672.1:8814-15000 GCF_004010195.1 Chiloscyllium plagiosum | reverse complement strand
ATTCATGATCTTGAACACAAATCTCTTCACCTTCTTTGCTCTAAGGGGAATGACGTTAGCATCTCTAGTCTCTCCATTTCAATGAAATGTGCTTAAAATAAACACAGAGAATGCTGGAGAAATACTGCAGGTCTGGGAGCATCTGTGGAGAGGAATAGAGTTAACATTTCCAGTTGGTATGATTCCTTTTGAGAACAGCCCCTTGTTCTATTTCAGTAAATCTATTCTGACACTCTCCCAAGACTTGGAGGTTGTTCCTGAAATGTCTCATTCAGGATCCCAGCTGGCTAGTGTTTTATAAGCATTTGTTATAACCTTCTTCCTTTTGTGCTCTGTCCTGATTAATAAAGCCAAGGATTCGATATGCTTTTTTTTAATAGCCTTCTCAACTTATCCTGACACTATCAACAATTCCTGTTTATGCAACCCTATTCCTTTAGCCCTTTAAAAATGTATCATTTTGCCTCTTCCCTCTTCCTATTAAAATCTGTCATCTCATACTTCTCTGGCAATTTAATGTGCCTGCTCATTTCATTTATCTCCCTGTCCCAATGCCAGTTGCTATCATCCTCGTGGTATACACTATAGGAGTTGTCTGTCACTTGCAAACTTGACAACTTGTATTTGCATAATACCTTTAACATAATGAAATATCCCGTGTGGCTTGTCAAGTACATTATTAAACAAAATATTACATCAAGCTCTGGGAGGATGTTGAAGGGCAATGACCAAAACTTGGCCAAATCGAGAGGTCTCAGCAGCTTCTTAAAAGAGGAAAACAACTTCAAGAAGTTGAGAAAAGGACTTGCAGAGTTTAGGGCCTTGACACGGAGAGGTACCGAATTGGCAGCTAGGGATCAGAGTTTGCGTTGAGGATCAAAGATAATCGCTTCAGTCTTCCAAATAATTAATTGGAGGAAATCCTTACTCTTGCACTACTGGGCATCATGCATGCAGTCTGGTAATTTACATAGAACATAGAACAATACAGCACAGAACAGGCCCTTCGGCCCACGATGTTGTGCCGAACATTTGTCCTAGCTTAAGCACCCATCCATGTACCTATCCAATTGCCACTTAAAGTTCGCCAATGATTCTGACTCTGCCACTCCCACAGGCAGCGCATTCCATGCCCCCACCACTCTCTAGGTAAAGAACCCACCCCTGACATCTCCCCTATACCTTCCACCCTTCACCTTAAATTTATGTCCCCTTGTAACACTCTGTTGTACCCGGGGAAAAAGTTTCTGACTGTCTACTCTATCTATTCCTCTGATCATCTTATAAACCTCGATCAAGTCACCCCTCATCCTTCGCCGTTCCAACGAGAAAAGGCCGAGAACTCTCAACCGATCCTCGTACGACTTCCTCTCCATTCCAGGCAACATCCTGGTAAATCTTCTCTGCAACCTCTCCAAAGCTCCCACATCTTTCCTAAAGTGAGGCGACCAGAACTGCACACAGTACTCCAACTGTGGCCTAACCAAAGTCCTGTACAGCTGCAACATCACTTAACGACTCTTGAATTCAATCCCTCTGCTAATGAACGATAATACTCCATAGGCCTTCTTACAAACTCTATCCACCTGAGTGGCAACCTTCAAAGATCTATGTACATAGACCCCAAGATCCCTCTGTTCCTCCACCTGACTAAGAACCCTACCATTAACCCTGTATTCCGCATTCTTATTTGTTCTTCCAAAATGGACAACCTCACACTTGGCAGGGTTGAACCCCATCTGCCACTCCTCAGCCCAGCTCTGCATCATATCTAAGTCCCTCTGCAGCCAACAACAGCCCTCCTCACTGTCCACAACTCCACCTATCTTCGTATCATCTGACAAGACAAGAAGATCTCAAGGGGTCTTGCCACAGAGATATCAGAACGCATAGTAAACAGTATACAGTGAGGCAGCCTCAAAGACTAGAAAATAACTGTTGGGGATGGGTTGAAATTATGCAGTGGGTGACTCATTCGTAGTCGTCCAATTTAGGGAAAATAAATTGTGCCATACAAACCTTGAGTTATTGACTGTTTATTCGTGAGCTCACGGGAAGATTCAAGTCGACCTAATGGTCACAAGTCACTCCGATGAGATGCAGAGAGTTGCATGATTATATAGGTTACAATCTTTAACAATTAGCAAACTGTTAATTGCAATATAATGAGTAGGCTAGGCACTTTGCCCAGTCACTAGCTTCAGTCACGTAGTATCTGGACAGTCTTGATTAGTAGCTGATAAGCAAGAGTTAGTATATAATAGGTTCCCAGGCTGGAAAATAATTTATTTATCAGGCAATAGTACAGCTGCAAGGCAAACCACCTCACTGAGCCTGGGAAACTACGAGCTTAACAATCAGACACTAATATGAAATTCAAAATGATTTCCAGGCTTTTAATATGTGACAAAAAAGCTGCTTTAGATCTAACAAATCTCCCACAAAATTTAACATACTTTTTTAATCAACCTGTTCAGAGATGTTGCCGCACACCTCTGGAATAAGTGGGATTTGAACCTTGATCTCCTGCGTAGGAGCACTACCACTGTGCCACAAGATGGCCCTTTAGGCAGCTTGCTGTTTCTGCCCAGTTTTGAATTGCAGACCTTTCATGTGTCAGGTGAAAATACTAACCATTACACTACAGAATCCATCACCTTTCATTTATTTTACCTCAGGGTAATTGATAATGTATATTATGATTGGATTAAGATGCAAGCTAAACTATAAACTTATCTTTAAAATCAAAACAATGTTTCAGAAGTATATATTTTTTCATCAGAATTAAAAAATTTGACATTGCACAGATATTAAAAGGCCACTGAAGGGTGATTGGTAAATATTATTAACCCATTCGACAAGAGTTTTTACAAGATTAGGCATGGACTTAGAGATTGCAATCTAAATCTGCAGACTCTCATAGATTGTAGAATCACTAGCAGCAACTTTTAGATTTTCTTGTTCTCCTGTGCATGTGCAAATTTGCTGACAGTTTCATTGTCATTATCACTGCAAAATTCTGAATGATTTTTATAGGGTAACTAAGAATAAATTATTTTTACTGTCAGAAGGATCAGTAATGGAGGGGAGTAATTTAAGGTAATTGGCAAAAGAACTGAGATGAGAGGATGGGTCTTCTTATTATGAATTATATGAATTATTATGATCTGGAATGCATTGCCTGAAGAGGTGGAGAAATAGATTAAAAAGAATTGGAGAAATATTTGAAGGAAAGAATAGTATGGTCACAATGTTGAAGGGCAGAGAGGAGATGTTAAGGTGGAGTTAAGGTTAAGGTGGATAAATGTGTCAAATGGGTTGGCACGGAACTGATAGGCCAAATGGCATTTTATGGTGTAAGCGTGTGTACTTTCTAACTTGATAGAAGCTTGAGAGCAACTGTTTGAAGATAAATCCACATTTGATATGTGGGAGGCTTTTAAAGAAAAGTTGATTAGAGTGCAGGATATATAGGTAGCTGTGAAAATGAGGGATAAAAATGGCAAGATTAGGGAACCATGGATGACAGGTGAAATGATGAGACTAGATAAGAGGAAAAAGAAAGCATATGCAGGGTCTAGGCGACTGAAAACAGACGAAGCTTTGGAAGAATATTGAGAAAGTAGGACCAATCTGAGGAATTTAGAGGGCTAAAAGAGTTCATGAAATAGCTTTAGCAAATAGGTTTAAGGAAAATCCCAAAGCTTTTTATTGTATGTAAGGAGCAAGAGGGTAACTAGAGAAAGGGTTAGCCCACTAAAGGACAAAGGAGGGAAGTTATGTGTGGAGTCAGAGAAAGTGGGTGAGATTCTCAATTAGTACTTTGTGTCAGTATTGACCGAGGAGAGGGACATGACGAATGTTGAGGCTAGGGATAGCTATTTAATTGCTGTAGGTCAAGTTGGCATAGGGAGGGAGGAAGTGTTGGGTATTCTAAAAGGCATCAAGGAGGACAAGTACCCAGATCTATTAGGAGGAAGTGAGGATTGCAGATGCTTAGAGGTCAGAGTCGAGAATGTGGTGCTGGAAAAGGACAGCATGTCAGGCAGCATCCAAGGAGAGGAGAATCGATGTTTCAGGCATAAGCCCTTCATCCTGATGAAGGGTTTATGCCTGAAACGTCAATTTTCCTACTTCATTCCTGATGAAGGACTTATGCCCGAAACATCGTTTCTCCTGCTCATTCTTGAGGAAGGGCTTATGCCCGAAACATTGATTCTTCTGCCTGACCTGCTATTCTTTTCCAGACCACAATCTTGACTTTGATCTCCAACATCTACAGTCCTCACTTTCTCCTAGTTGATTTTAACCCTACTGCGAAGCGTCTTCCAACGATGCTTACCTTGAAGACATTCTCCTCCTCTCTCTACAAGGATTCCAGTGAGTTTCTCCCTCACTGCACCCCCCAGGTCATTTCCTCTGCACTGAAGCTCTTCAGCCACATCCTGAAGCACACTCGCTACCACAGCCACATTCCCTTCCTCAGTGACTGCCTACGGAACTGAAATCATTCCTGATGAAGGGTTTATGTCCGCAATATTGATTTTCCTGCTCCTCAGATGCTACCTGACCTGCTGTGCTTTTCCAGCACCATACTCTTGACTCTGATCTCCAGCATCTGCAGCCCTCACTTTCTCTGAGTTGATTTTAACCCTACTGTGAATCCTCTTCCAAGGATGCCTACCTTGAAGAAGTTATCCTCCTCTCTCTATGAGGATCTCAGTGAGTCTCTCTCTCTCTCTCTCACTCTCACTGCACCCTCCTCCCCCCACCCCCCCCAGGTCATCTCCTCTGCCCTGAAGCTCTTTAGCCACGTCCTGAAGCAAGCTCACTACCACAGCCACATTCCCTTCCTCAGTGACTGCCTACGGAACTGAAATCATTCCTGATGAAGGGTTTATGTCCGCAATATTGATTTTCCTGCTCCTCAGATGCTACCTGACCTGCTGTGCTTTTCCAGCACCATACTCTTGACTCTGATCTCCAGCATCTGCAGCCCTCACTTTCTCTGAGTTGATTTTAACCCTACTGTGAATCCTCTTCCAAGGATGCCTACCTTGAAGAAGTTATCCTCCTCTCTCTATGAGGATCTCAGTGAGTCTCTCTCTCTCTCTCTCACTCTCACTGCACCCTCCTCCCCCCACCCCCCCCAGGTCATCTCCTCTGCCCTGAAGCTCTTTAGCCACGTCCTGAAGCAAGCTCACTACCACAGCCACATTCCCTTCCTCAGTGTCTGCCTATGGACAAGTCATTCCTGATGAAGGGCTTTGCTCGAAACGTCAATTCTCCTGCTCCTCGGGCACTGCCTGACCTGCTGTGCTTTTTCAGCACCACACTCTTAACCCGAATGAGATCTATCCCAGGTTATTGAGGAGAACGAGAGGGGAAATAGCTGGGGCCTTATCTTTGCAGCATCCTTGAACACGGTTGAGGTCCTGGAGGACTGGAGAATTGCTAATGTTGTCCCCTTGTTTAAGAATCGTCCAGGTAATTATAAACTGGTGAGCCTGACGTCAGTGGTAGGGAAGCTGCTGGAGAAGATACTGAGGGATAGGATCTATTTACATTTGGAAGAAAATGGGCTTATCAATGATAAGCAACACGGTTTTGTGCAGGGAAGGACATGTCTTACCAACTTAATAGAATTCTTTGAGGAAGTGACAAAGTTGATCGATGAGGGAAGGGCTGTAGATGTCATATATATGGACTTCAGTAAGGCGTTTGATAAGGTCTCATGGGGAAAGTGAAGTCGCACCCTGGAGTCCTGGGTGTACTAGCTAGATGGATAGAGAACTGGCTGGACAGCAGGAGACAGAGAGTAATAGTGGAAGGGAGTTTCTCAAAACGGAGAACTGTGACTGGTAGTGTTCCACAGGGATCTGTGCTGGGACCACTGTTGTTTGTGATATCCATAAATGATCTGGAGGAAGTCATAAGTGGTTTGATTAGCAAGTTTGCAGATGACACTAAGATTGGTGGAACAGCAGAAAGTGAAGGGGACTGTCAGAGAATGCAGCAGAATTTAGATAGGTTGGAGAGTTGGGCAGAGAAATGGCAGATGGAGTTCAGTCCGGGCAAATGCGAGGTGATGCATTTTGGAAGATCCAATTCAAGAGTGAATGATACGGTTAATGGAAAAGTTGAGAATGCGGTGCTGAAAAAGCTCAGCAGGTCGGGCAGCATCCA
>NW_025208672.1:0-7675 GCF_004010195.1 Chiloscyllium plagiosum | reverse complement strand
CTGGGACAACACTACTATTATAGGACAAGCCAAACAGAGAACAGCCAGGGAATTCCTAGAGGCATGACACTCATCCACAGATTCTATGAACAAACACACTGACCTGGATCCAATATACCGGCCACTGCAGCGGACAGCTGGAACTGCCAACCGGAAGCGGCAGAGACAAACCACTATAAATGCGGAGGAAACAACACAGAAGCGCTTCACAGGAGGCTCCCAAGCACTGATAATGTCACCTAGACAGGGCACGAAACGTCTGCAACACAAATTCCCAGCTCGGTAAACAGAAACACAACAACAGCAACAACTCCATGCAAGTGGCAATGTGACATCAAATGCCATCGCCTTGGACTGCCTTTTATGTGTGCAAGTCGCCTCACCTCACCACACCCACCAACCTTTTAAGATGCCAGTGCATCTGCAAGCCTCTTCATCTCACTAGTGTTGGACAATACAGAAGGTCAGAGGGTGCTCAACTGGCAGATCCATTCACCATTTTGAAGAAAAAAAAAGAGCCTTTGAGCGATTGAGCTTGTTTAAAGACTACAACATTTTGTTGCCCACATTGTTTCTCAAGTATTCATATGAAAAAAATGTTGGGACTGATTCATTCCAGGTATGAGGATGTGGCACTAGAATAGATGAAAAAGTCTGCAAAATGAACCATGACAGTGTGTGCAGTGTGGTCAATGTCTGAAAGAGGCAATGAATATTAGCATTCCTGATGGGTAGCCACAAATTGCGGATTAGTGGTTGGGAAGAGCACAGCAGTTCAGGCAGCATCCGAGGAGCAGTAAAATCGATGTTTCGGGCAAAAGCCCTTCAATCAGCAATAAATCCACAAATTGCCTGGCTGGCGACTTATTCTCTGTGATGAAATGATGAGTCAAATGCTAGCAGACCAAGCACTCGCTGTTGGGACTCCAACACCCCACTAGAAACCATCAAGTTTCCGATCACTGAGCCTCCCCCATCTTCCCAACACCAACAGCCTATACTTATGTCACTTTGACAATTTCAAGTATTTCTCCTTCCGTTATGGACAGTGTGGTTAATGTGGTATTGATAGTACGGGAGAAAAAGGAATGCGTGCGACAGTAATATGTCTCAATCAGATGTTTGATGTTAAGCGCTAGGGAGGTGAGAGAACAATGATAGGCATATGAGACTTTTTGGGCATTGATCTTGTCAGCATTCATGGGAATATTAATTTCTTTTCAAGACTGAATCTGATCCCAAGCACCAAACACCTGACACTCAACGCCTCTGTGACTGGAGTCACACCTACTTGATTAGGCTGATTGGCTTCCTCGGTCTGTCTTCTCTGAAGTGAAATTTTCTTCTGGCCCTTATTGTGTTCAACATAGTCTTCAGAGATGTGTTTGAGAGTTTGGGGCAACCTTTCCATGCCTTGGCTCTATTTACAGAGGATTCCCATTTTTGGCTGGAATACACAATGCTGGACTCAGAATCCTACACGGTCCCTTTCAATGGGGAATACTTAAATGCAAGTTTAGATGAATCACCCCATCCTATCTGTTCAGGAAACCTAGAGAAGGAAGGATAATATCATGGTCCTATGGCATGAAGAACTGGCCACTGGGAAACTGTGATGTGGAGGTGCTGGGGTGGACAAAGTTAAAAATCACACAAGGAGAAAGTGAGGACTGCAGATGCTGGAGATCAGAGCTTAAAAATGTGTTGTTGGAAAAACACAGCAGGTCAGGCACCATCGAAAGAACAGGAGAATCGACATTTCGGGCATAAGCCCTTCTTCATTTCAATGTCCTGAAGAAGGGCTTATGCCCGAAACATCGATTCTCCTGTTCCTTTGATGCTGCCTGACCTGCTGCGCTTTTCCAGCAGCACATTTTTATGCTAAAAATCACACAACACCAGGTTATGGTCCAACAGGTTTATTTGGAAGTGCTAGCTTTCGGAGTGCTGCTAACTGATGAAGGAGCAGATCTCTGAAAGCTAGTACTTCCAAATAAACCTGTTGGACTATAAGCTGGTGTGTGTGATTTTAACTGGTAAACTGAACAGAGGTGCAAATATTTCAAAAACTCCACGAAGAGATCTCTGCTTGAGTGCCACATCAACTTTCAGCATTGGAAAGAACAGGCAATAGACATTATGTTGATGGTACTGCAGCAACATTTGAGACTGAATGAGAAGTTGGCATGAAAGCTAAAAAGTAGAAGGATAGATTCAATTCCTGCCAGCGACAGCTACACCTTCACAGTAGGAAAGTCTGCCAACATGGCATGGTCCAATTAGCCACCAGTGGGTTTACAACCGATAAGTATGGCCTTCCTGAAATCTTTCTCCACTAAAGCAAGAGGAGAGATGAAATTAAAGAAACATAAGCTCCAGCACCTTCAAAACACAAAGTATTCCAAAAACTCTTCAGAGCCAACAAAGTATTCGGATTGTTCTATCATCATTCTGTAGAAGAACACAGCAGCCAATTTAAAAACAGCAACAGTCCCCCAAATAATTTTTTTTGTGTGGTTTATCAATAGATTATGGTGAGATCGCTGGGAAAGCTCTCTGCTCTACGCTGAGCAGTGTCACGATTCCTTTTAGATCAACTGGAAACCTCAGTCAGAAGCTTTTCAGGTTAGATTTGAAGTGAAGTATCAGTGGATAAATGCTTTATTGTCACATGCAGTCAAATGAGTACAGCAAAAAGTTTATAAGTGACTACTTACAGTGCCATCTTAGGTACAAAGGTACCGAGGTACAACGTCACCAACACGCGGCACCATCTTAGGTATGGAGTAACTAGGTACAATCCTTAGTTACCGAACAGAGAAATGAAGGAAAACAAAGTTACATTACAGCTATGCACTGTATAACCACAGGTCAGAAAAACCAGAAGCAAAGGCAAAGAGATAATCATCACAGTCTCTCTCCAAGGGCACTCCATGGCAGACCAGTGCAAGGGGTCTCTTTATGGTCTGACTGCAGCTGCCATTACACTCCACACCAGGCTGCTGCAGCCCTACTATGCTCTGGGCCTTGAGTTGCTGACATAACCGCTCCAGACGCTGGTCACTGGCTTCTCTGTTCCAGGCCTCTAGTTGCTGGTCTACGCACTCCAGGCCACTGGTCGCTAGTGTCCCTGTTCCAGGCCTCTGGTGGCTGACATTCCCTCTTCAGGCTGGTTACTGGTGTGCCTGCTCCAGATCACTGGTTACTGGCATCCTCACTCTGGGCTCTGTTCACTGATGTCCCTGCTCTAGACCATAGGTCACTCCCCGCTCTGGGCCACTGGTTGTTAGCGTGCTTTCTCCAGGCCACTGGTCACTGACTTCCACTTCCAGACCATTGGCCTCCCCACTCCAGGCCACCCATCGCCAACCTTGCTTCAAAGGCTAGGAGCCAGAGATCGGAGTTGGGCGTCCGAGAGCAAGAGACTGAGCAAGGAAACAGGAGAATAAAACCACAGAATGGAGTAAAAAAGGGAGGGAAAAAAGGAAAAGAACAGAGGGCATGGATAAGTTCTGGCTGGAGCATCCTATTCTGCCGCCATCTTGCCAATACTTTTGATACTGCATCACTCTCATATTTGAAGGATCATTTTTGATTATATGTTCAAGTCCCTTGAATGTGATATGGTTGTGCAATCTCCAGACTCTGAGGCCAGTGTATTACCTCTGAGCCAAACCTGTTGCTTTTTATCTTCCTGTTCAGATGAATGGCAAAGATTCCATTTACACAGGAATTGTTCTGAAGTTTTGAACATTTTAACCATGATCACCAAAACCCTTGTTAACACAAGTTACCACAGTTATTTATTTTGGTCAGTGAGACTGTAGCACCTTGCTCTGCCCACAATGGTCATTGCAGACTGGCACAGTCTTCATAACTTCATCATGATGGTAGGTGGGCTCAGATAATATTTACTGCCTGCAGTGCAAAGGTTAATCAAAGTGTTCCACAGAAATAAAACTTGAAAAAAGAATCTGGTTTCTCATCCAGTGAATATGATTTAATTTTAATGATGTGAATAATTTTGTTTCTTTACATGAGAGAGTTTCTCTGAAGATTTATTTGCATTTGCAGTTTCTGTCACTTATCATTAATAATGTTTATTATTTTCATGTATATGAGAGAGAGAGTAGAGAATGCCTTCTAATGTCAGCCATAGGCAATGTTTCTCTCAGGGTTGGCTTTCAGTCATTAAGTATGTGAGGGTTATCAGTGGTTCTGATGTGCAGTCATATTGTATCTGCTTCATTGCCATTAGATGCGTCAGACTGTCCATTGTCCTTTATAAGGTGGGGACAGCAATGAGGGTATTGAGTAAATCTAGCTTTAATACATGAGTCTTTTTAGATGCAATATTTACATGTTGATGCCTCTTGTTGACCTTATTCACTGGTGATTGCCTCTGACCTGTTCCCTTGAGTAGGAATTTACACTGATGGCAGGGATCCACCAATGGTCCCAAGTGCAAGGGGTTACCCCACTATGTCTGGCATTAGGAGCTGAAGCCACATTTGATTACTCTAAGCTGTTAAGTGGCTGACATCGGCACTGCTGTCCTTATGAGCGATGCCTGCCTGCTCCCAAAAGCTGCTCATTAAGAGAGTCAACAATTCTGTAGCTTTAGCAGTCGCATTGAGAGCAGTAGTCACCATGGATCTGTATCTGGAAAATGATGCTAGTGAAAGATGCCAGACCACATGACCAGGTAGGTGGAGAATGGGAGATCTGAGGCCAGTCAAACAGGCACAGGTCAGTGAGAAGCTAGAAGTATTGCTACAGGACCAGTCGTTGTCAATGAGGTGTCCCCTCCATGGTGAAAGTCATCAGCAAGTCCTCTAATAGTAGCTATATTGTAGGGCAGAGAATAAATCAGGAGATAATGAGCTCCTGTGAAAATAGCAGCATGTTAGTCACCTTTTTATATTCATTCACAGGATGATGGTGTTATTGGCTCGGCCAACATTTCTTGTCAGTCCCTAATTTCCCAGAGGACAATCACATTGCTGTGGGTCATATGCAGGGGAGACAATCAGAATGTCAATGAAAACCAGATGGATTCCTTCTGACAATTGATAATAGTTTCCTTGTCATCATGAGCTCTTAATTCCAAATTTGTTATTGAATTAAAATTCTGCTATTTGCTGTGGAAGAATTCGAACCCAGGTCCCCAGAAAATGACCTGGGTCTCTAAATTAATAGTCTAGCCTGAATACCACATCACCTTCCCTACGGTGGTATTAATCTTCATGTAGATTGAGAAAATAAAATTGACAAAGATAACCATGAGGAAGGATTCATTGAGTGTATTTGGAATTGTTTTCTCAAGCAATATGTTATGGATCCAACCAGGGATCTGCCTAATTTGGATCTGGTAATGTAGAATGAGATATTTTAATAATTAATCTCAATCTAAAAAAAAGTCACACTAAACAGAGTCCATAACACAACACAATTTAGCGTTTAGTTGAGAGGGAGAAATTTGAATTAGAAACAATTGGTCAACTTCAGTAAGGTTAATTGCAAAGGAATGAAGCTACAGTTGGCTGGAGTAGAACTGGAAAGGGGTTTAGCAGAAAAGACAATTTATAAACAATGGCAATAGTTTAAGAAAATAGTTCAAAACTCACAACAAATACGTACCCAAGTGAGAAAGAAGGATTCTAGGAAGTGAATAATCCAATTATGGTTAACCAAGAAAGTTAGGAATAGTATTTAATGTAATGTTACAAATATTAGGGTTAAGCCAGAGGTTTGGAAAAATTTTAAAAACAAATAAAGATTGGCCAAAAATCAAACAAAAGGGAGACAACAAACTTTGAGGGTAAACTGGAAAGTAATATAAAAAAAAATTCAATTAAAATCCTTTAAATATCTAAGCGGCAACAGAGAGGCCAAATTGAGCATGTGTAATTTAGAGAATGAGGCTGGGAAATAATAATTGGGGAATCAGAAAATGGCAGAGGAATTGAATAAATATTTTATTTCAATCTTGACTGTGGAAGAGACAAATAACAGTCCAACAATACTAAATACGTAAGATGCAAAATGCTGAGAAGGAAATAAATACAATAACTATAACTAGAGAAGGTAATATGGAACCTAATGGGGCTAAGGATTGAAAATTCCCCAAGACTTAATGGGTTGCATCCAAAATAAGTAGTTACAGAGATAATAGATCCACTGGTAATAGTCTTCTAAGAATCCTTAGAAGTTTGCCGATGATACGAAGTTAGGTGGACAGGCAGGTAGTACTGAGGAAGTGGGGAGGCTGCAGAAGGATCTAGACAGTTTGGGAGAGTGGTCCAGGAAATGGCTAATGGAATTCAATGTGAGCAAATGCGAGGTCTTGCACTTTGGAAAAAAGAATACAAGCATGGACTACTTTCTAAACGGTGAGAAAATTCATAAAGCCAAAGTACAAAGGGATCTGGGAGTGCTAGTCGAGGATTCTCTAAAGGTAAACATGCAGGTTTAGTCCATGATTAAGAAAGCGAATGCAATGTTGTCATTTATCTCAAGAGGGTTGGAATATAAAAGCACCGATGTGCTACTTTATAAAGCTGCTAGGAAATTGTTTCTGTTAGGCGAGGAGATAGGACCCGTGGACACAGCCTTAGAATTAGAGTGGGTAAATTCAGAACAGAAATGCGGAGACATTTCTTCAACTGGAGAGTGGTGGGCCTGTGGAATTCATTGCCGCAGAGTGCAGTGGAGGCTGGGACGCTAAATGTCTTCAAGGCAGAGATTGATAAATTCTTGATGTCACAAGGAATTAAAGGCTACGGGGAGAATGCGGGTAAGTGGAGTTGAAACGCCCATCAGCCATGATTGAATGGCGGAGTGGACTCGATGGGCTGAATGGCCTTACTTCCACTCCTATATCTTATGGTCTTATGGTCTTAGAATCTGGAACAGTTCCTAAAGGATTTTATAACTACCAATATATCAACTTTATTCAAGAACATAGGAAATAATAGACCAATTAGCTTAACATCTATCATTGGGAAATTGTCAGAGTCTATTGTGAAGTGTGTAACAATAGAAACAATATTTAGAAACACATAATATTATAAAGCAGAGTCAGTTTGGCTTTATGAAGTGGAAATCATGCCTGCCAAAACTATTATAGTGATCCTTCTTCAGAACTGATTGTAGCTCGGAAGAGGTTGGTATATATGCTGTAGAAGGGGTAAGGGAAGGGGGAGCACAGAGAGAGAGAAACCAGTTGGGCAAACAAAGAAATTGGTAAAAGTCTCCTGAGAGAATGAATAGTTTCTCATGTGGACCGGTTACAGCTGACAATCCGTTGTATGTGGTAGCAGCCCAAGTAATAACAAGGCCTGGTCTGTAGGGATTAGGAGAAGGACATGGGATAAAGTGCTCAGGTCCTAAAATTATTGAATTTAATGTTGACTCCAGAAGGCTGCAGGAGTTCTAAGAGAAAAATTAGATGCTGTTCTTCTGGCATGCGCTGAGTGTCACTGGAGCACTTCAGCCAGTGTGAGACAGAGATGTTAGCCTGGGAGCATGTTGGTGGATTGAAATAGCGGGAAACCAGAAACTCAGAGTCATTTCTGTGGACACAACTGGATGACAAAGTGGTTTTTGTGCCTATGCATTTCTCAGCCTCTTTTAAAAGTATCATGTTCGTCCTGTTGGAGACCCCAATCATCAA
>NW_025208671.1:13527-15000 GCF_004010195.1 Chiloscyllium plagiosum | reverse complement strand
AAGGAAGGGAGCCTGAAGCGTGGAGAGATAAGCTAGAGGAGGGTAGGGGTTTCTGAAGAAGGGCTTATGCCCGAAACGTCGATTCTCCTGTTCCCTGGATGCTGCCTGACCTGCTGCAGTACATCAGTGAGCACAGGGATGAAAAGAAAACAGAGGTTAACACTGAGTCTAGTGACACTTCTTCAGAACTCTCTCGAATGTCTTGAACCTGGTTAAATCACGACTGCCACAGAATGCATTGTTATATACAAGAAATCTGATGTTAGACAACATTCTTTTAATGAAAAAATCAATCAATAGTTTTCAATAGCAAATAGTTCAGGCAAAATATCTGGAATAACTCAGGTAATGAGTCATAATAATAGTGGGGTCTTTAGGAAATTGACTAAAAAATTAGGAAAATGGTCTTTCTAACCTATAACTACAATCAATTCATTTAAGATCTAGGGGAAAATCACAAAGGATACAAGAAAACATTTTGGGGCTCTTTTGTGTCACATTGGTAGTGTCCTTGACTTTGGGCTAGAAGGCCTAAAATCAGACCTCAACTGTTCCAGAGGTGCGTAACACGTCTGAACAGATTACTTAAAAGTACCTACATGAAGGCCTTAGGATTCTTCAGGCAAAGGTAGTGTCATAGAGCCATAGAGATGCTAAGCACGGAAACAGACCCTTCGGTCCAACTTGTCCATGCCGACCAGACATCCCAACCCAATCTAGTCCCAACTGCCAGCATTTGGTCCATTTTCCTCTAAACTCTTCATACTCATGTATCCATCCAGGTGCCTTTTAAATGTTGTAATTGTACCAGCTTCCACAACTTCCTCTGGCAGCTCATTCTATACATGCATCACCCTCTGCATGAAAAAGTTGCTCCTTAGGTCTCTTTTATATCTTTCCCCTCTCACCCTAAACCTATGCCCTCTAGTTCTGGATTCCCCCACCCCAGGGGAAGTACCTTGTCTATTTACCCTATCCATGCCCCCTCTTGATTTGAGAACCTTTATGAGGTCACCCCTCAGCCTCCGACACTCCAGGGAAAACAGCCCCAGCCTGTTCAGCCTCTCCTTTCAGCTCAAATCCTCCAACCCTGGCAACACCCTTGTAAATCTTTTCTGAACCCTTTCATGTTCCACAACATCCTTCCGATAGGACGGAGACCGGAATTGCATAAAATATTCCATAAGTGGCCTAACCAATGTCCTATACAGCTGCAACATGACCTCCCAACTCCTGTACTCAATAGTCTGACCAATAAAGGAAAGCATACCAAACGCCACCTTCACTATTCTATTTGTGATTCCACTTTCCTTACCTCTGGGTGAGAAACTCTACATTCAGCCTAGCCCAGACTTACATCATCTATTTGAATAGGTTGATTAAAAATATCGACAAGTACACTTCAGCTATAGAGAGTCTGAAACCCCGCCCCCCCCCCCCCCCCCCCCAAAACCCACCCACCCCACCCGCGAG
>NW_025208671.1:5064-13308 GCF_004010195.1 Chiloscyllium plagiosum | reverse complement strand
CTCTCACCCTCCTAGTGACCCTCCCCCCAGCCTAGCTCCTACGATCCTATTTATCTTTCAGCCCCCGCCATATTCCTGTCGATGAGTTTATGCCTGATATGTCAATTGTCCTGCTCTTCAGATGCTGCCTGATCTGTTATGCTTTTCCACTGCCCCACTTCTCAACTTTTAGAGACTGAGCAGATTCCGTATCACACAAAATTGTAACTTCTTGCCATTCTCCCCCTGTTCTTTCTGAGTAAACGTCATCCACAGAGGCAAATTCTTTGTAGAGATCAGACTCCACAACAAGTCCCTGCTTCGGCTGTACACTTTCCTGCACTCCTCGGCTTCACTTGGGGTCTCCTTTACCAGTTTCACTCATGCCACTGGCTTTATCGCTTTTACCACATCTGTGTCTGAGCATACCGCAATGAAAACGCCTTTTTCCCAGTGTCCCTATGCCACCATCGGCATTATAATTTTATTTGTTCCACTCCCTTATAGTGAGAACAAATGAGGCCATTCACCACCTTTCAAGACTTTTGGGCTTCTGTTTTCACCTGTGGTAATCTATTGCCAGTGGGACCTATTGTTTGTTTTGTAGTGTAGGATCTCCCTTTCTCCCAATTTCTATCCCTAACAGGATGAAAATACTCCCAAAAGCTAAATTTCATCTCATGCACCAATGCGTATTTACCTCCCATTTCTGCCGCACATCTCACTTCTTGAACTTTCTGTTCATTCACATGAATTTCTAAGATCTCTGGAAGTGAGTCTTTAAACTCCGCCAGCAGAAGAATCCCCCTTCGAGCCTCACAGGTCTTATCCATTTTTAAGGCAGCACCCATCTATCAAAATTACTGTGTTTAATTCTTTCAAAAGCAACATATGTCTGACCTGGTTCCCTCTCTATACTTCTGAACCTCTGTCTGTAGGCTTCTAGTAACAATGCACAACCACTCAAAATAGCCAGTTTAAAATCTGCATAACCTCTTGATCCCTCATCTGACAACGCTGCACATACCTCAATAGCAGTGTCCACCAGCTTAGTCTGAAGGAGCATTACCCACAAGTTCACTGGACACACCATCAGCCGAGCCATTTTTTCAAATGAAATGAAAACAGATTTTGACATTTTTCTCACCGAAATATGGCAATGTATTAACATAGCTGAATACATCCCTGTGTTCTCCCTTCTTTTCTATCCTGTTAATTTAACTTTCATGTCTAATTCCCAACTTCTGAATTTCAAATTCTCTCTCTCTTTTTCCTCTTTCCCTTTCACTTTGTTCTCTCCCTGCTTCTGTCCATTTTTCACTTTCTAACTCCAGTTGCCATATTTGCAATTTAAGTTTTTTCTAACTCTACTGCACTTGTCTGTTTCTCTGATACTCCAAAGTGCTTGACCAACTCTTTTGCAATTTCAGCTTTCCTTTTCTCTCTGGTTTACCCCAATTTCAAACTATTTGCTAATTCTCAAGAGATTCCTTCTTCTGACTTTCTAAACTTCCTTGGCAAATTTGTGAACCTCTTTAGTAATGTTAAAAACCATTTCCATCACGTTTAATTTGACCAACTACAAGTTAACAAAATTAAACGAATTTTCCCACCGGTTTTATTTGAAAATCTAGGTCACTAATTGCCACGTGTTGAAATCTGCTGGGACCTTTTGTACCTCAAATCTGTTCAAATCTGTCCAAATTCCACACGGCAAGGCCCCAAACTGTTATGACATCAATATCGAATCCCTCTGGTAATTAAAACCATACACACAGAAAAGCTCACCTCACCTCGTAACCTGTTAAAACGTGGGTGACAGAGAACTCATAAATTTCATTAATAAACGAAAAATGACAATTTATATGTATGCAAGTTGGCTTGGTCAAGCGCTGGTGATATGTCCCGCCGCTCTATTTATAGCTCTTGGTTTCTTAAAGTGAGTGATGTCATTTCTGTTTTTTTTTTGCAGGAGAATATAGATAGGATCTGAATTGATTTGTTTCTTAATGGAATTCTGGTTAGAATGCCATTCCTCTAAGAAGGTCCTTGCGTGTCTTAGCATGTGTGTGTGTTGCTCCAGTCAATGTGGTGCCCATCTTTCTCTGTATGTAAGGAATACAATGATAGTGGGTTGTGTCTTTTGGGGCCAGTTGATTTTCATGTATCCTGGTAGCACGACAACAGCTCCATTACAATGGTGGATAAATGATTTTATATACATTGTTTAATCAATGTGTGCATGTGCAGATAAGTAACAGTTTTCATATGTGCCCAACATTCTAAATGAACAACGGAGACACAGTTAACGAAAATTGATGCATAAGATGTATAAAATTTGTAAAACATTAAAACATTATTTGATGCTTATCTAAAGTGATATGCTCCCTTCTCTCAACGTTCCCTCAAATTTATTGAATTCACTACTCTAATATCTCATTCTTATCAGGATGTGTGTATGCATTCTTGCTTCTGGTGTCCCAACTTATTTCAGTTAATCCCCTTTCTACCAGACTGCTGCCTCACAGCACCAGAGACCTGGGTTCAATTCCCGACTCAGGCGACTGACTGTGTGGAGTTTGCACATTTTCCCCGTGTCTGCGTGGGTTTCCTCCAGGTGCTCCGGTTTCCTCCCACAGTCCAAAGATGTGCAGGTCAGGTGAATTGGCCATACTAAATTGCCCGTAGTGTTAGGTAAGGGGTAAATGTAGGGGTATGCGTGGGTTGCGCTTCGGCGGGGCGGTGTGGACTTGTTGGGCCGAAGGGCCTGTTTCCGCACTGTAAGTAATCTAATCTAATCTATACTGAAACACCGGGAAAGGAGAAGGTCATACAACACATTGAGCCTCCCCCATTCTAGTTCATGTTCAAACATCTCCTCAATGCACTTACCCCTCACAATGAATATATCATTTAATGTGAGTTACCTTGGGAAGCTATAAAATAGGAAGTGCAGTAATCCCTTTGGTCCATCAATACGGTTCTATGTTTTAGCAATGACTGTGGGTGAACATAACTGGGTCAGAACCACGAGAACCTAAACCTGACGCAAACGCAATTCAATATCATGATGACTAGCTCATTTATTTCCACACCGTACTCCTGCTCTCCCCTCATCCCTCATTACATGTCTGTAAATGCTTATTTATATTCAGTGTCCTGGCTTCCAGGTGTGAGAGAATTCCCCAGGGTTACCAGTCTCTGAGTGCAGACATTTATTCTCATCTCAATGCAGAGTGGCCTGCCTTTTCCTACTACTGTGGCTCATTTTTTAGACGTCCCAGACAGGGCAATTATCATCTCTGCTTACAACCTGTCTCGCCAAGTCAGGGCTTTACATATGTCACTGAGATCACCACTCATTTTCCAAAAACCCATGGAATACAGGCCCAGTCGGACCGAACACTGCTCCCACAACAAGCCTGTCATTCCCAAAGATCAATCTGGTCATCCTGCACTGCACTTCCTCAATGTCAGGTTTATCCTTTATTCGGTAAGGAGACCAAAATTGTACACAATACTGCAGTGTTAGAGATGGGGTGTCACCAATGCCTTGTACAGCTGCAGGAAGACAACCTTACTCCTGGACTCAAGCTCCCGTGAAATGAAGGTCAACACAGCATTTATCTTCCTAACTGCCTTCTGTTCCTGCAATATTGCTTTCAGTGACTGGTGTACAAAGAGATACAGATCCTTTTCAATGATACAGCTCCCCACTTGATGGGTCTATGTACACTGGGCAGCGTGCCATTGCCATTCCTCGGATTGACTTCTGGGTTCAGAACTCACTCGCTGCAGGGACCTCGGAGGCCTGCGCAGAAGGAAAAAACAAAAAGGCGCATACGTCCCTTTGTAAATCAACATGTTTCAAACAATCCCTTTTCAAAAAATAGGCTGCCAATCTATTGCTCCCACCAAGGGCACACCGTCACCTCGACCCACATTGCTCTCCATCTGCAACGTATTTGCCCACTCACACCACTTGTCTTAGTAAATTGAAGCTTTTTTGCAACCTCCTCATCTACTCACAATCCAACATCCTTTAGTTCTGTCAGCAGGTTGGGATATATTGTTTTTGATTCCCACAACCAAATGTTTAATGGGTATTATGAACAGCTGGAGCCCAAGCACTGATCCCTGTGATACCTCAGCAACCTTCCTCTGTTAAAAAAAAACATTGTTTTTCGATTTCTTTATTTCGTAAATCTGGGTGTCACGGGCTGGGCCAGCATTTATTATATCTCCCTAGTTGCCCTTGAGTTGGGTGGTGGTGAGTTGTCTTGTTGCACCGCTGTAGTCCACCCGCTGTGGTTGACCCACAATGCCATTAGGGAGGGAATCCCAGGATTCTGACTGACTGCTGTGTCCTGGATGGTATCAGGCTTCTTGTGTGTTGTTGGGGCTGCACTCATCCAGGCAAATAGGGAGTACTCTATCACACTTCTGACATTGTAGATGATGGACAGGCTCTTGGAAGTCCGGATGCGAAATACTCGCTGCAGTATTCCTAGCTTCCGACCTGCTTTTGTACTTACTGTATTTATGTGGCGAGTCCAGTGAGTTTCTAAGCAATGATTACCCCCCCCCAGGACTTTGATACTGGGGTATTCAGACATGGTAACACTATTGAATGCTAAGGAGCAGTAATTAGATTGTATTTTAGTGGTGATAGTCACGGTCTGGCATTTGTGTGGCCTGAATATTACTTGCCACTTGTCAGCCTGGATACTGTCCAGATCTTGTCTCATTTGGACATGGACTGCTTCAGTATCTGAGGAACCACAAATGTTGCTGAACGTTGTGCAATCATTGGCGAACATTCCCACTTCTGACATTGCAATAGATGGAAAGTTATTGATGAAGCAACCCTGAAGATGTTTGGGCGTAGGCCACTGCCCGATGGACTCCTCCAGACTTGTCCTGGAGCTGAGTTGACTGACCTTCATCAACCATGACCATCTTCCTACGTGTCAGGTATGATTTTAACCAGCGGGGATTTTGCCCCTGATACCTATTGATTCCAGTTTTGTTAAGGCCCCTTGATAGCACACCTGGTCTAAGACAGCCTTGATGTAAAGGGCTGTCACTCTCACCGCACCTCTGCAATTCAGCTCTTTTGTCCATGTTTGAACCAAGGTCATGAGGTGACGAGCTGAGTGGCTCTGGTGGAGCCCAAACTGGGCGACATTAACCAGGTTATTGCTGAGCAGGTGCTGCTTGAAAGCATTGACAACTTCCTTTACTCTACTGCTGATCGAGAGTAGACTGATGGAGTGGTAATTGGCCGGATTGGATTTGATCTGCTTTTTATATACAGGAGATAATTGGGTAATTTGCCACGTAATCGGTTAAATGTTGTTGTTGTAACGGTATTGGAACAGCTTGGCCAGTGCAGTGACAAGTTCTGGAGCACAAGTTTTCAGTACTACTGTCAGAATGTTGTCAGCTTGTGTACACTTTGGAGTATTCAGTATCTCCAATTGAATCTGGATCTCACGTGGAGTGAATCAAATTGGTTGATGACTGGTAACTGAATTGTTGAGGACCACTGAAGGAGGTCGAGATGGATCATCTCCTCAGCATTTCTGACTGAAGGTTGTTGCGAATGCATCCGCCTTATCTTTTACCCTGAAGTGCTGGGCTTTTCCATCATTAAAGATGGGGATATTTGTGGAACCTCTTCCTCCAGTGAATTGTTTAATCGTCCTCAGCGTTATTCGACTAGACGTGGAAGGACTGTAGAGCTTAGATTTGATCCATTGCTTTTGGGATCACTTTGCTCTGTCTATCACTTACTGATTCTGCTGTTTGGCACGCACGTAGTCCGGTTTGGTGGCATCACCAGGCTGACATCTCAATGTCAATTGTGCTTGGTGCTGCTCCTGCCCTCCTGCAAACTCCATTGAACCAAGGATGATCCACTGTCTTGATGGTAATCGTTGCGAGTGCGATATGCCAGGCCATGAGTTTGTGCGGGAGGACAATTCTGCTGCTATTGCTGACCCATAATATCTTATGGAAACCCAGACTTGTGCTGCTAGATCTGTTCGAAGTCTATCTTATTTCGGATTCGGAGATGCCGATGTTGGACTGGGGTGTACAAAGTTCAAAATCACACAACACCAGGTTTCCTGAAAATCACCTGATGAAGGAGAGTCGCTCCGAAATCTAGTGTGCTTCCAATTAAACCTGTTGGACTATCACCTGGTGTTGTGTGATTTTTAACTTTATCTTATTTAGCACGCAGATAGTGCCACTCAAAATGATGGAGGTTATTCTCAATGTGAAGGTGTGACTTTGTCTCCGCAATGACAATGCAGTAGTAATTCTTACCATTATCGACATGGGCAGATACTTCTGCAATTGGAAAAATAGTAAGGATGTGGTCAAGTATATATTTTCCTCCAGTTGGTTCCTTCACCACCTGCCACAGACCCAGTCTAGCTTTTATATCCTTTCGGATCCGACCAGCTCGATCAGTCACGCTGCTGCAGAGCCACACTTGTTGATGGACATTGAAATCCCCCACCCATGGGCTGGGGCTGTTTTCCCTGGAGCATCGGAAGCTGAGGGGTGACATTATATAGGTTTTCAAAATTATAAGGGGCATTGATAGGATAAATAGGAAAAGTCTTTTCCCTGGGGTCAGGGAGTCCAGAAGTGGAGGGCGTAGTTTTAGTGTGAGAAGGGAAAGATAAAAGAGACCTACGGGACAACTATTTCTTACAGAGTGTGGTACACGTATGGAATGAGCTGCCAGGTGAAGTGGGGGAGGCTGGTACAAGTGCAACATTTAAGAGGCATTTGAATGGATATATGAATAGGAAGGGGTTGGAGGGATATGGGCCGGGAGCTGGCAGGTGGGACTAGATTGGTTTGGGATATGTGATCAGCATGGATGGGTTGGACCAAAGGGTCTGTTTCCATTCTGTACATCTCTATGACTCTATTACTTATATTAATCCCTGTTTTTGGTGCACCATACTGTATCTTTGCTGTATCTTTACTCAGCGAGTCGTGAGTTCATGGAATGCCCTGCCAGTAGCAGTGGTGGACTCTCCCTCACTATGGGCATTTAAGCGGGCATTGGATAGGCATATGTAGGATAGTGGGCTAGTGTAGGTTAGGTGGGCTTGGATCGGCGCAACATGGAAGGCCGAAGGGCCTGTACTGCGCTGTATTCTTCTATGTTCTACGTTCATACTGGTGAGAAAGTTCAAAGGGATATTCTCCATGATGAGCTTCCAAAGACCCAACAGGCCCGGAGAGTTTCAGACATCCAACGCAACAGAATATTTTTTCCTAGCACAGAAAATAAGCATATTTTTTTCCCATGTGCATCTGCGTAAGATACTCTAGGCAGGCCCAGGAAAAGAGAAACAGAGTCCATCTCCAATTCACTCTCCCTCACCTAACACAATGATCCAATATATACAAAGCCTGCAGCAGGACCACATTAAATGACTAAGAGTGCCTGTAGTTATTCTGCATTTAGGACATGCTGAAGATAATCCCAAACTGAATTTTGAGAGAAAATCTGGTGTCAGATAGACCCTATGAAGAATTTTCAACTGCATGGAATGCATCCTATTACAGATCAAAATCCTTCGAGCATGTTCACAAATATCCTTCCATGTCTCCGAAGAGATCAAACACCCACTCCCCCCACCACCAACTCTCTCGCACAGACGTCACGAAGCTGCACAGTCTTGTCTGAGAGGACACTCTCCAATAAATGATAAAGGGTACTGACAAAGAGTGTATCCTGAGCAGTAAGCACCCGCTTCTCTGTACCGGATCTGTAACAATCTGTTAAAAATGTGTGTTTTTAAAATCAAATCTCTAATCTGGAAACCAAAACAGAAGAAGTCTCTACTAGGTAGTCCATACTTACGAGTTATTTGATTAAATGATATCATTGTTTCCCCCTCAAGTAACACGTGGTGACTCAATGGTTTGCACTGCTGACTCACCGAACCAGGGTCACGGGTTTGATTCCAGTGTGAGGTGACTGGGTGTGGAGTTAGTATATTCTCAACTGTGTCTGCGTAGGTTTCCTCCCACACTCACAAAGATGAATTGGCCATTGCTAAATTGCTCATAGTGTTCCAGGATCTGTAAGTTCAGACATTAGTCAGGATAAATATAGGATGGTAGGGGAATGGGTCTGGTTGAGTGTTCAGAGGGTCGAAGTTGACTTTTTGGGCCCAAGGAACTGTGTCCACACTTTAGGGATTCTACTAATTCTAAATCACCCAAGCAAGG
>NW_025208671.1:0-3486 GCF_004010195.1 Chiloscyllium plagiosum | reverse complement strand
CACCGTTCTGCACATGTGCTGATGTCCACTCCGTTCTGCACATGTGCTGATGTTCACACCGTTCTGCACATGTGCTGATGTCCACTCCGTTCTGCACATGTGCTGATGTTCACACCGTTCTGCACATGTGCTGATGTCCACTCCGTTCTGCACATGTGCTGATGTTCACACCGTTCTGCACATGTGCTGATGTCCACTCCGTTCTGCACATGTGCTGATGTTCACACCGTTCTGCACATGTGCTGATGTCCACTCCGTTCTGCACATGTGCTGATGTTCACACCGTTCTGCACATGTGCTGATGTCCACTCCGTTCTGCACATGTGCTGATGTTCACACCGTTCTGCACATGTGCTGATGTCCACTCCGTTCTGCACATGTGCTGATGTTCACACCGTTCTGCACATGTGCTGATGTCCACTCCGTTCTGCACATGTGCTGATGTTCACACCGTTCTGCACATGTGCTGATGTCCACTCCGTTCTGCACATGTGCTGATGTCTACAGCTTTCTGCACATGTGCTGATGTCTACAGCTTTCTGCACATGTGCTGATGTCTACAGCTTTCTGCACATGTGCTGATGTCCACACCGTTCTGCACATGTGCTGATGTCTTCACCATTCTGCACATGTGCTGATGTCCACACCGTTCTGCACATGTGCTGATGTCTACACCATTCTGCACATGTGCTGATGTCTACACTATTCTGCACATGTGCAAATGTCCACACCGTTCTGCACATGTGCTGATGTCTACACCGTTCTGCACATGTGCTGATGTCCACACTATTCTGCACATGTGCTGATGTCTACACTCCATTCTGCACATGAGCTGATGTCTACAGCATTTTGCACATGTGCTGATGTCCACACCGTTCTGCACATGTGCTGATGTCCACACGGGTCTGCACATGTGCTGATGTCCACACCATTCTGTATATGTGCTGATGTCCACACTGTTCTGCACATGTGCTGATGTCCACACCGTTCTGTATATGTGCTGATGTCCACACCGTTCTGTATATGTGCTGATGTCCACACCATTCTGTACATGTGCTGATGTCCACACCGTTCTGCACATGTGCTGATGTCCACACCATTCTGTACATGTGCAGATGTCTACACCGTTCTGTATATGTGCTGATGTCAACACCATTCTGTACATGTGCTGATGTCTACAACGTTCTGCACATGTGCTGATGTCCACGCCGTTCTGCACATGTGCTGATGTCCTCACCATTCTGTACATGTGCGGATGTCCACACCGTTCTGCACATGTGCTGATGTCCACACCGTTCTGCACATGTGCGGATGTCCACACTGTTCTGCACATGTGCGGATGTCCACACCGTTCTGCACATGTGCGGATGTCCACACCGTTCTGCACATGTGCTAATGTCCACACCGTTCTGCACACGTGCGGATGTCCACACCGTTCTGCACATGTGCTGATGTCCACACCATTCTGCACACGTGCGGATGTCTACACCGTTCTGCACATGTGCTGATGTCCACACCGTTCTGCACTTGTGCTGATGTCCACACCATTCTGCACATGTGCTGATGTCCACACCATTCTGCACACGTGCGGATGTCCACACCGTTCTGCACATGTGCTGATGTCCACACCGTTCTGCACATGTGCTGATGTCTACACCATTCTGCACATGTGCTGTTGTCCACACCGGTCCGCACATGTGCGGATGTCCACACCGTTCCACACATGTGCTGATGTCCACAGCGTTCTGCACACGTGCTGATGTCCACACCGTTCTGTACATGTGCTGATGTCTACACCGTTCTGCACACGTGCTGATGTCCACACGGGTCTGCACATGTGCTGATGTCCACACCGTTCTGCACATGTGCTGATGTCCACACGGGTCTGCACATGTGCCAATGTCCACACGGGTCTGCACATGTGCTGATGTCCACACCGTTCTGCACATGTGCTGATGTCCACACCGTTCTGTATTTGTGCTGATGTCCACACCATTCTGTACATGTGCTGATGTCCACACCGTTCTGCACATGTGCTGATGTCTACACCGTTCTGTACATGTGCTGATGTCCATACCGTTCTGTATATGTGCTGATGTCCACACCATTCTGTACATGTGCTGATGTCCACGCCGTTCTGCACATGTGCTGATGTCCTCACCGTTCTGTACATGTGCGGATGTCCACACCGTTCTGCACATGTGCTGATGTCCACACCGTTCTGTACATGTGCGGATGTCCACACCGTTCTGCACATGTGCGGATGTCCACACCGTTCTGCACATATGCGGATGTCCTCACCGTTCTGCACATGTGCTGATTTCCACACCGTTCTGCACATGTGCAGATGTCCACACCGTTCTGCACATGTGCGGATGTCCACACCGTTCTGCAAATGTGCAGATGTCCACACCGTTCTGCACATGTGCGGATGTCCACACCGTTCTGCACATATGCGGATGTCCACACCGTTCTGCACATATGCGGATGTCCTCACCGTTCTGCACATGTGCTGATTTCCACACCGTTCTGCACATGTGCAGATGTCCACACCGTTCTGCACATGTGCAGATGTCCACACCGTTCTGCACATGTGCTGATGTGAGCTGCCATAGAGCTGCCTTCCGTGGGAGGTACTTTACACATTGTAGCTTTGTTTCATTTTTTAAATGCTTTTTCAAATGTTAAATTTACTTTTGCTTCATTATTAAATAGGATTTCAATCTTCATTCGGGCATTTCTATACTTTGTATCAGACCTTTGGCTGAATTTTGAGTGGTCCTCAGTGTTATTTCTTGTTGGCCTGGTCCTAACCCCACTTTCTCCACAGGCACCATTATTTGTCTTAAATGTTCTTCCATTAAGTGATGTTTTATGGAGTCAGGTACAGAGATGCTGAATAAAACCTGAAGTGGAGATGATCAAGAGCATCAAGTTCCAAGGAGTGACGATCATCAACTATCTGTCCTGGTCCACACATGATGACACTATGGTCAAGAAAGCACAACAACTCCTCTACTTCCTCAGGAGGCTACGGAAAATCTGCATGTCATTCTGTTATAGCATCTTAGAGATGTACATCTTGGACAGACCCTTCAGTCCAGCTCGTTTAGCAACACTCCCTAGGACTTTACCATTAAGTGTTTCAGTCCTACTAAGATTTGCTTTCCCAAAACGTAGCACCTCATATTTATCTGAATTAAACTCCACCTGATACTTCTCAGCCCATTGGCTCTTCTGATCAACACCGTGAGGACTCTTACCAATCTTTATCGATGCACCAGAGAGAGCATTCTATCCAGATGGATCATGGCGTTAAGTGCAACTACTCTGCCCTGGACCATAAGAAACTATTGAGATTTGTGAACACACCCCAGTCCATCACACAGAACCAGCCTCCTATCTATTGACTCCATCTACACTTCCTACTGCTTCAGGAAGATGGCCAACAGCATCAAAGACCCCTCCCACCTCTTCAGTTATAAT
>NW_025208670.1:0-15000 GCF_004010195.1 Chiloscyllium plagiosum | reverse complement strand
AGTCATTTGATTATGGATTTGATGTCTTCACCAAACTACAACTATTTAAGCAACATATGTTGATTTATTTTACAGATCAACCCAAAAATGATTCCACGTGGAGATCTCTTAAAGTGTAACTTACTATCGACAAACAAGATCCTTGCAGAGTAAGTATATCGGGTCGTTTAAGGACGATTAAAAAAAATCCAGAGAAGATTTGGAAACTACCTGAGGATTGACTCAAGGTACAAGTCAGCTTCCACGTTAACAGGTACCATGTCATGTTGGATAGATGGAAAACCCAAGTGTCTATTGATGACTTTGTCAGCAGATGCAACAGCAAAGCTCATGAGTGTGATTTCTCTGAGCTGTAATAAAAGTTAATTGAAACTCGTCAGTATGACATTAACAACAGGAATATAAATGTCGGAATGTGATAGTGGCAGATCACCACTATATCCTACCGCTTCATGTCATAGAGTGTACAGCACGCAACCAGTGACTCCCTTCCCGCACAGTCTGGGAGGAATGGTCTTTCCCTGCTGGTCCAAGACGCAATGCGACTGATAGATTCTCAGGCCCCCAGCAGCAGTTGGACATATAATTTCTAACCCTGCTTTCCGGTATTAGGCCCAACTAAGAGGGGAATAGGTTTTGATCTGGGGTATGTTGAGCCATTTAAGCTGAACCGATTAATGTGAATGGAGGGTACCAGGCTTTGTCAATGGGTCCTCATTAAGAGATAGTGGGCTACGGAAAATCACCCCCTACAATTGCCCCCAGTCTCCTTTGGAAGGACCAAGAGTTTTTCTTGATCCTCATCTTCTCTCCTTTCTATAGAGTCATAGAACAGGGGCCTTCAGTCCAACTCACCCATGCTGACCAGATATCCCAACCTAGTCTAGTCCCATTTGCTGGCATTTGGCTCATATCCCTCTAAACCCTGCCTGTTCACACACCCATCCAGATGTCTTTTAAATGTTGTATGTGTACCAACATCCACCATTTCCTCTGGCAGCTCATTCCATACACGCACCACTCTCTGTGTGAGAAAGTTGCCCCTAAGGTCCGTTTTAAATCTTTCCCCTCTCACCCTAAACCAATATCCTCTAGTTATGTCAGTGGGTTTGGCTAAAAAAATGAAGGCTAATTGATTACTCATTCCTCTGTGCAGTAAGAGTTAACATTCAAATGTGTAAGTTAAATGCCTTGCATTTATATAATGTTTTTCACAACCTCTAGATGTCTCAAAGTGCTTTAGTCATGATTGAAGTGACTCTGAAGTGTATTCATTCTCCTAATGTAGGCCAAACCAATAGAGAATAGAAGGCTCAGAACCTTGACAATCACAATTCAAACTGTTGAGTATTTACAACTGTACAGCATTGCATTGACCTAGAAACTTGATCCTGGCAACAGGATAGAGGGAATGTTTCTGCTTCTGGATTAGGTCAGTTTGAATACCAGGCTGGAATTGCTACATATTACTGAAAATGGAATCTAAGGCTATTGTGGGATCTCAATTTCCGTTCTGTCCCCCATTTGGTCAAAGCAACTGGTTGGTAGGAAGACTAGAGAGGTCGCACCAATGGCAGGAATCCGGGAAGTGGTTGTTGGTATGATATTCCCCACTATTTTCAGTTAACTTCATCTTTCTGTTGGAGATGAAAACTCATAGTCTGCCATTTGTTCGATCATTGAATTCTCGGTATTTTACTTGGCCTGCTTGGTCATGTTAGGATACATGTTTGGGGCAGGTGGGACATGGACACATACCTTCAGGTCCAGAGTCGGGGGAAAGCCACTGCATCACGGCACTCCTTTTAAATTGGGGTTGAAGGTAGACAAGCCTGCACGGCCTGATGGCTAGGGTCATAAAGGAAGTGGCAGAGAGATAATGGATCCATTAGTTATAATATTCTAAAACTCCCTGAGTGCGGGAAAGGTTCCAGTGGATTGGAGAAATGCTAATATAACCCCCTTATTCAAAAAGGGAGTGAGGCAGACAATGGGACACTATAGACTAGTTTGTTTAACATGTGCCATTGGGAATTTGTTAGAATCCATGTTTTACAAAGTAATAACAGGAACTTGGAAAGTCAAAATACAATCCAGGGTACAGAGGGATATGGACCACATGCAGGCAAATGGAACTGGTTCAGTTTGGGAAACCTGGTGGGCATGGACGAGTTGGGCTGAAGGGCCTGTTTCCGTGCTGTATGACTCCATGACTCTAGGAAAAGGAGAGAGGACGAGGATCAAGAAAAACTCTTGGTCCTTCCAAAGGAGATGGGGGGGCAATTGTAGGGAGTGATTTTCCGTAGCCCATTATCTCTTAGTGAGGACTCGTTCACAAAGCCTGGTACCCTCCATTCACATTTATCGGTTCAACATTGAATGGCCCAACATACCCCAGATCTAAACCTATTCCCCTCTTAGTTGGGCCTTATACCCAAAAGCAGAGTTAGAAATTATATGTCCAACTGCTGCTAAGGGGCCTGAGAATTCATCAGTTGCATGGCATCTTGGGCCAGCAGGGAAAGACCATTTCTCCTGGACTGTGCGGGAAGGGCATCACTTGTGCTCTCTCAGTAGTGGCCAGGATGCAGTGTAGATCCTCTGATTGGTGTGGAGCTTGACACAAGGCTTATCCTCCAAATGATACCCAACTTGCTTTGGTTTTCATCCCCCCCATCCCTTGAGGGGACTCAGTGAAAACAACCAGGTTGGACATGACTTGCCCAATGCAGTCCTGCAGAGGACCTGAAGGTTCCTCGTCCAAAAAGCACAAGGGAGCTCAGCTTAATCAAACCCATCTCAGCTGACCTGCGACTCAATTTGTAATTGCTACTGGTTTACGAGGAGTCATAAATTCGACAACGGTGATTAACTTGCTGCTTGGCTTCCACTTTTCAAGGATTATGAAGGCACCAGGCAATTGCAGCTGTCAACACTTGAAAGAAAGATTGCTTGAAAGCTCAATTGCTTGATCCTTAAACAAATCAGCAACAACTTGAAATTTGCTGTCACAAAGCAATCTTGAAGGGTAATGGGCGGCACTGACGATGTGAGTTAACTCATGCAGTACTCTGTGACATAGTTTAATATAGAAAGAGGCAAGTTTCCATCAATGACAGGCTCTGATTGTAATGTTGCAACAACCTGAGGCGTGGAGCAAGGGAAAGTCTGATAAAACCGGAGCTAAGTGCAGAAGGTTCAACTTTGTCAGATTGATTCAATTACCTCATTATTGTTTCTCTGTATTTTCCTGGGTGGCAGGATTGGCCGTTGCAGAAGGGGGTCAGCTGCAGAGTCAGGTAACCCTACAAACTAGGCTCTGGTGTCAGCCATTTGGCCCCTCAAGCCTGCTCCCCCATCCGGTAGCTGATTGGACAGTGGTAGAGGCAGGAACCTAGACAACACCTGAGCTTTGTTCAGATGAGCACTTAAGTGTCACATCACACAGACCCAAGTTCTGGAAAATGACTCTCAATTATATAGGTGCTTGATGGCTGGTACAAACACAATGTTTCAAAAGAAAGCTGGATATATATTTGGAAGTGATTAACTTTGAGGGCTACAGAGAAAGGGCTGGAGAAGTTGGGTAGCTTGTTCAGTTGCCAATACAGACATAGAGCTATAGAGTCATTGGGATGTACAGCACAGAAACAGACCTTCCATTCAACCCATCCATGCTGACCAGATATCCCAACCCAATCTAGTCCCAGCTGCCAGCACTAGGTCCATTTCCCTCTAAACCCTTCCTATTCATATACCCATGCAAATGCTTTTAAGTGTTGTAATTGTACCAGCCTCCACCACTTCCTCTGGCAGCTCATTCCATACACATGCCATCCTTTGCATGAAAAAGTTGCCCCTTAGGTCTCTTTCATATCTTTTCACTCTCACCCTAAACCTGTGCCCTCTAGTTCTGGACTTCCCAACCCCAGGAAAAAGACTTTGTCTATTTACCCTATCCATGCCCCTCATGATTTTATAAGCCTCCATAAGGTCACCCCTCAGCCTCCAACGCTCCAGGGAAAACAGCCACAGTCTATTCAACCTCTCCCTCTAGCTCAAATCTTCCAAGCTTGGCAACATTCTTGTAAATCTTTTCTGAACACATTCAAGTTTCACAACATCCTTCCAATAGGAAGGAGACCAGAATTGCACACAATATTCCAAAAGTGGCCTAACCAATGTCCTGTATAGCCGCAACATGACCTCCCAACTCCTGTACTCAGTCCTCTGACCAATAAAGGAAAGCATACCAAAAGCCTTCTTCACTATCCTATCTATCTATGACTCTACTTTTAAGGAGCTATGAACCTGCACTCCAAGGTCTCTTTGTTCAGCAACACTCCCTAGCAACTTACTATTAAGTGTATAAGTCCTGCTAAGATTTGCTTTCCAAAATGCAACACCTCACATTTATCTCAATTAAACTCCATCTGCCACTCCTCAGCCCATTGACCCATCTGATTAAGATCCTGTTGCAATCTGAGGTAACCTTCTTCACTGTCCATAACACCTCCAATTTTGGTGTCATCTGCAAACTTACTAACTGTACCTCTTATGTTCACATCCAAATCATTTATATAAATCATGAAAAGCAGTGGACCCAGCACCGATCCTTGTGGCACTCCACTGGTCACAGGCCTCCAGTCTGAAAAACAACCCTCCACCACCACCCTCTGTCTTCTACCTTTGAGCCAGTTCTGCAGCCAAATGGCGAGTTCTCCCTGTATTCTATGAGATCTAACCTTGCTAACCAGTCTCCCATGAGAAATCTTGTCAAACATCTTACTGAAATCCACATAGATCACGTCCACCACTCTGCCCTCATCAATCCTCTTCATCACCTCTTCAACATGATGGATCAAATGATCTCTTTTTCTACTGTAAAATTCTATTATAGGTCATTGGGTCTGTTTTCACGCTGCAAAACTCTACAACTCTAACCCTTCTATATCCTTTGAAGAATCAAGAATCAATCTACCTCAACCCTAAAAACGTTCCATGACCAAGCTTCCACCACCGTCCTGGGATCGCAGTTCCAAAGGTTGACACCCCTTCTGACAGGAAAGAAAAGATTGCACATCCTCCACTCTGTGTTTGAAAAGGGAGGCCCATTAGTTTTAAACTGTATCCCTTCATTCTGGCAATGGAGTGCTCCAGGATTCTGTTCAGCAAGTGTTTTTTTTATTTTTTAAAAAATCCTCAGCTGAGGAGATTCTAATCTCATGATTTTTTAAAATCATACAAACCCTCACACTACCGCCAAACAAATAAGGTATTCCTCTCCAGCCCGCCTGTCATGTGTGAGTAAGTGTAGGACACAGTGAAGTTCAACGTGTGCAGAAAACTTTACTGACATCAGCAAGTGTTTTTTTTTATCCCCCCAGCCCCCATGTCGTGTGTGTGCAGGTGTTGGACACAGTGAACACCAACATGGGTGTAAACCTTTATTTGTACCACCACCAGGAAGAAAGGAAACACCTGAGTGGCCAGTGACAAGCAGTGCCCTTCACATCAAAGGGCAATGCTGTGTGATTAAACAGTGAAGGGGAGGGCAGGGATAGCAAGATGCAAGCAGGTTAGGGAAACTAACTTTGTGGATTTTTCTGACATTGTGTTGTGCCAATCACCCCAAACTATCACTTTGAACTTGTTAAAGCTGCTGGAGATAGTGAGGACTGCAGATGCTGGTAAGACTTGTTGAACTGTCGTTAAGCCAGCTCCATCACCTTACCTCCTCAGACCCAAATTAACATTTGGTGTCTTCTCTGTCCATGTTTTATCCTCATGTCCCACTTATCTATCCACCATAAGCTTAAGAGAGGAGAATCAGACACAATGCAAATTCGCCCCATTCCTCCTGTGTTGCTGAAGAGCTTTAGAATTCTATTTCATGAAATGAACCTATCACAGCAGCCTGTAAGATGAAATCAAAGCTAGGGTTCATTCCAAACTATTCAAAATGCCAGGGGGTTGCTTAGCTACTTCATCCATACACACGAGCACTTGGGCAATTAAGGAAGGCGGGGCAAAGGATAGGGTATAAATGATAAGTTTTGGTAAATCTGGAGACATGGATGAGTTGGACCAAATGGTCTGTTACTGTATGATTCTATGACTCCATGAAAAGGAGAGAGGAAGAGGACCAAGAAAAAACTCTCAAAGATTCTTGGAGTTACAACTTTCTGGATGGTAGTGTCCATAATAGTTTCCTCGGTGAACTGGACTCAGTAGTTTTCCTTCTTGTAGGAAGAATGTTGGTTTGCTTCCAGCCAGTAACTAGGGATGGAGATGAAAGGCTCAGTGCAGGATGCTAACTCAGCCTGGAATCCCTCATTCCCCTTGGAAATCGAACAGCTATTGAGCTAGAATCGTAGGATTGTGCACTTGAGCAAGTCAAACAGTTCCAATTTCAGTCACCTGACACTGATGGCCCATTTCAGTGGAGATGACGGCCTAGTGGAATTATCGCTGGACTGTTAGTCCAGAGGGGGAGAAAATGAGGATTGCAGATGCTGGAGATCAGAGTCGAGAGAGTGGTGCTGGAAAAGCACAGCTGGTCAGGCAGCATCTGAGGAGCAGGAGAGTCAACATCTCGAGCATAAGCTCTTCCTGATTATGAAGAGCTTATGCTCAAAACACTGACTCTCCTGTTCCTCGGATGCTGCCTGACTGGCTGTGCTTTTCCAGCACCACACGTCTGACCGTCCATCCAGAGACCCAGGTAATGTTCAGGGACCCGGGTTCAAATCACGCTGTGGCAGATATTGAATCAATAAGAGCCAGTTGATGGCTACGAACCCATTGTTGGGGAAAAACCCACCAGCTTCACTAATGTCCTTCAGGGAAGGAAACCGCTGTCCTTGCCTAGTCTAGCCTACATGTGACTCCAAACCCACAGCAATGTGGTTGACTCTCAACTGCCCTCTGGGATGGGCAATAATTGCTTGCCTAGCCAGTGATGTCCTCATCTTGTGAATGAATGAATAAATTAAAAAGAAATCTCAATGAGCTAGTTGCAAGGATATTCACCTGACAGTGTAATGTTACCTTCCCCTTCAGAGTGGTATGGTAACTGCAAAACCATAGCTAACCTGATGGTTTTTGATGTTCTCCTTTAGTTTAGTCAGGGCTGGCTGGAAGCAGACAGTTCATCTCCAAGCTTTTCGGGTCAGCCTTAGCTGGAAAGTCTGTGTAATGCATGGGAGGGTCCTGTGGCTTCCGGAAACATGGTCATGTGATCAGCCTCGGCCATTTTTATGAGTCCTATAAAGGGTTGAACTGTTTAAAAATCAACAGAACCTAGGCACCAAAACATAGAAGAGAATGTAGCTTTTACTTTGGGAGTTCTCTTCATGATCTCCAGCCAAAATACATTTCTCCACAGACAGAACGACCAGCCTTATTGACCAGACGTAGTCTCAAATGACACGAGTCCCTGAATGTTTTCAATACCTCCATGCAGTCATTTAACGCCAGGGTGAGATTGGTCAAAAAGGGATGAAGGGTTGTTATACCATGTTAAGAGGTTGAGTAAGGTGAGCCTGTGCTCTCTGGAGTTTAGAAAAACAGGAGACGATCTCATTGAATCATATGAGATTGTGAAGAAGCTTGGGAGGGTAAACACTGAGAAATTGTTTCCACAGGTTGAGGGAAAACTGTGACTGGTGTAGTGGGGAGGTGCCACCCTTCCTGGAGAAAGAGCCAATTATCTGAGTTTGAGATGAGCAGAAATTACTCCACTCGAAAGCCTCATGAATTGCTGGATTATTCCAGGGTTTTAGATGTCGCAGTGTTGAATACATTCAGGGCTGGGTGAGGGAGATTCTCTTGGGGAATCAAGGCTTTTGTGGAAGGGATCAAAACGCGTGGTGCTGGAAAAGCACAGCCGGTCAGGCAGCATCTGAGGAGCAGGAGAGTCAACGACGTTTCGAGCATGAGCCCTTCATCAGGAATGAGGAACCTTCACAGTCGGGAGCTTCACATTCCTGATGAAGAGCTCATGCCCGAAACGTCGACTCTCCTGCTCCTCGGATGCTGCCTGACCGGCTGTGCTTTCCCAGCACCACCCGTTTTGACTCTGATCTCCAGCATCTGCAGTCCTCCCTTTCTCCCTTTTGTGGAATGGGCCGTGCAGTGTGGTTGAAGCCCAGGATAAAACCTTGATTGTATGGGATGGCACAATTCAATGGGCCAAATGGTCTTTTCTTTTGCTCCTGAGTCTAGAAGAGGTTGAGAGCTGTAGTCCCTATTTGGATATATTCTCCAGCCACTCCAACTAACTGAAGTCTCCCATCTCTGACGTCATCCTTGTAAATTGCTTCTCCGCCCTCTCAAAGAGATCATCTCTCAGAGTGTGGGGATCAGGATTATGCCCACCACTTCAGCTGAAGTCTAACCAGTACTTGGTAAAAACTAACTATTTCAGGCAGTGAATTGAATAAACCTAAACATCCCCAGTACATGAGAGGCTTTTTACAGATAGGGCAAGGGTCTATTACACATGGGGGATGCTTTATCATGTATTCAAAAATATACTTACTTTGTCAAGTGCTCGATTTCAGCAACATTAATGGGGACCACAGGGAGGACAGCCATTTTAAAGAGGAGTTGATAACAGGCATGATTGATTTAACAAAATCTTAACTGTATGTATGGGATTCATTCATTTGTAGCTGAGGTCCCTTTGGGTCCTTTTGTTTGAATGTATTGCTGTGTCTGTCAGGTTTTGCCTTATGATTGATGTGAAGGTATCTTTCTAAGGCCAGACTGTACCTCTCCACACTGTGTTTACTAGCAATTCCTTTCACTGACTCATTCTTATTCTTCCCAAGCCACTTATTCATTCTAACATTAAAACCATCAAGGTTAGTCAGTGCAAGATCTACTGATGCTGTAATTCTCTCATTGGTCTCTGGTTGTACCAGGTTGCTGATTAAGGTCAGGCAGTGCCAGCGATGTTATAATTTGGCTTCATCATAAGTTTTCATTGACAAGTATGCATGCATTCAGCGAACGTTGGTTTTCCTTTGGTGTGTTTTGTCGTTGTGTTCTGTCAAATGCCTGTCATCCAGGCTCACATGTGGTCAGTGTCCAGTCTCTAGAAGGCGTATAAATGGTGAGTAAAGCTGGTTGCTTAAGGGGATGACTTGGAAACAATGTACCAGGGGGTGTTAACAAATCTCAAAGCCTGCCGGTGAGATAGGAACCAAATGTACAGATTCTCTTTGTGGAGAGAGTTTATTGACTTGCTCAGACTCACAGCTCTCACTCCACAGCTCCACTCCACATAGAGCATCGAATCATGCAACATAGGAACAGACCCTTTTCGGTCCATCTCATCCATGCCGACTAAGCTTCCCAAACTGAACTAATCCCATTTGCCTGCATTTGGCCCATATCCGTCTAAACCTTGCCTGCTCATCTAGCTGTCCAAATGTCTCTTAAATGTTGTAACTGTAGCTGTATCTACCATTTCCTCTGGTGGTTCATTCCACGCATTGGCCACCCTCGGTGTGAAAAGGTTGCCCCTCAGGTCCCTTTTAAATTTTTCCCCTCTCACCTTAAATTATGCTCTGTGGTTTTGAACTCCCCTATGCCAGGGAAAAGACCTTCGCTATTCACCTTATCTATTGTCCCTCATGATTGCAGAACTTGGCCACACTGTCGTGAGTGTAAAAGGAGTACAGTAAGGGCTGAGTCCACAGTCTTGCGGGGCACTGGTGTTGAGGATTATCATGGACGAGGTGTTGTCGCCCCCTCCTCACTGATTGCAGTCTGTGGGTCAGGAAGTCAAGGTTCCCTTTGCAGAGGGAGGGGAGCAAAATCCTGGGTCTCAGAGTTTGGAGAATCTCTCCTCATATGACCGTCCTGCCATCCTGTCTTATTTATGTGTGCTTAAAGACTATTAATATCCACCAGCAGTTTTAATTAACATTAACAATAACAAACCTTAACGATGTGATTGATCAGACATTAACAAAGTCCAAAGGTTGGAAACACAGGGAAGTGAGAGACAAAATCACCAATTGTATATTTCTGAAAATGCTCTACCTCAGAAACAAATGCCCTGTATGATTGTGTTTTTTTTCACTGGTGGTGGGGAAGACTTGGGTTATTTAGTTCACTGAGTGCTAGAGTTGAGACTGAAAAGTGTGCCTATTTAATCTTTCCTCCTTTTTTTGTGGAGGCCAGGCTGTACCTCTCCACACTGTGTTTACTAGCAATTCCTTTCACTGACTCATTCTTATTCTTCCCAAGCCACTTATTCATTCTAACATTAAAACCATCAAGGTTAGTCAGTGCAAGATCTACTGATGTTGTAATTCTCTCATTGGTCTCTGGTTGTACCAGGTTGCTGATTAAGGTCAGCACACTGCACATCGATTCCAACATTTTTATTCACTCACTTGAACTATCCATATCCCATTACAGTCTCTCTTAGTCACATCAACTTGTCTTTCTCCCTATCCTTATATTGTCACCAAAGTTGGCTACAATACACTCAGGAGAAAGTGAGCACTGCAGATGATGGAGATCAGAGTCAAAAAGTGTGCACTGGGAAAGCACAGCAGGTCAGGCAGCATCTGAGGAGCAGGAGAGTCAGCGTTTTGACCATAAGCCGATATTCCTGATGAAGAGCTTATACTCAAAATGTTGACTCTCCTGCTCTTTGGATGTTGTGCCAAACTTTTTGACTAAAATACACTCAGTCCTTACATCTAAGTCATTAATGTAAGTTATGTTTAGTTGGGGTTCCAGTGCTCATTCATGTGGTAATTGACCAATTACAAATTGACAATCAGAAAATGACCTATTTAACCTGACTGCCCTTTTCCCATTCATTGGCTAACCATTTAACCATGTTAATGTGTCATGCTCAATAGCATGAACTTGTAGACTAACTTTTTATGTGGCATCTAATTGAATACCTTTCGAAAATCCAAATACACTATTGCGACAATACTCTGGCTTTAAGATATGTACTTTCTCCAGCCTTGTTTTATGAACAGATATTGAGACGGAAGTGAAGAGCTGTCTCTTCCAAGCCAATAAACAGATTGTGAGGCCTTGGGGTTTCTTTCCAAAGTTGGAACAATAGAAGCAACCTGGATGGGTGGGGTCAGGCTCCCACAGAGCCAGGAATTTTAGTTTACTGCAGTTTCTGGGATTCTTGAATCTGGGTGTGCAAACTCTTATTTCTCTGTCAGTTACAGTTAAAAGCTGGGGTTATCTTCCTGCTGCTAGAATTGCATGTAAGACAATCTATTTTACTAAATTTTGACAAGGGTGTGCTTATGTTGGAACAGTTGCTGTTTAGATTAGATTAGATTCCTTACAGCGTGGAAACAGGCCCTTCAGCCAAACCAGTCCATACCGACCCTCCGAAGAGTAACCCACCCAGACCTATTTCCCCTCTGACTAATGCACCTAACACTGTAGGCAATTTAGCATGACCAATTTACCTGATTTGCACACCTTTGGACTGTAGGAGGAAACCCACGCAGACTTAGGGAGAATGTGCAAACTCCACACAGACAGTCACCCGAGGCTGGAATCAAACCTGGGACCCTGGTGCTGTGAGGCAGCAGTGCTAACCACTGAGCCACCGTGCCACCCGTTTAGTAGTTAACCAATCTATTGTTCTGTTAAGTTTTCCAATAGAGTTAAAGTTTTACCAATTCTTCTTCCTTTTGGTTGCATTTTAACTGAAAGGTAAGAATAAAGTGTGTTTTGCTTAAATCTGAGTGGTGAAATCAGTTGAATTACATCTGGACCTTAGCACCTTACACTTGTCCTTAAGTAAGGTAAAAGTTAAGGTCTAGGCTATCTCCTTGATATATTTGAGGGGGTCTAATTTGTAACATTATATCGATTGGTGCTGGGTCCACTGTTGTTTGTCATTTATATAAATGTGATGAGAATTTAGGAAGCACGGTTGGTAAGTTTGCAGATGACACCAGAATTGGTATAATGGACAGTGAAGAAAGTTATCTAAGATTGTAAAGGGATCTTGATCAAGTGGGTCAATGGGCTGAAGAGTGGCAGATGGAGTTTAATTTAGATAACTGTGAAGTGTTGCATTTTGGTGAGCCAAACAAGAGCAAGACTTACACAGCTAATGGGAGAAAGTGAGGACTGTAGAGCTGGAGATCAGAGTTGAGAGTGTGGTGCATTAGCCCTGATGAAGGGGCTATACCTGAAATGTTGATTCTCCTGCTCCTCGGGTACTGTCTGACCTGCTGTGCTTTTCCAGCACCACACTCTTGACTTATACAGTTAATAGTAGGATCCTGGATAGTGTTGTCGAACAGAGAGACCTAGGGGTTCAGGAACATAGTTTTTGAAAGTTGTGTCACAGGTAGACTGGCAAACTTTCCTTCATTGGTCAGAGCACTGAGTCTTGAAGTTGGGACGTCATGTTGCGATTGTATAGGATGCTAGTGAGGCCACTGTTAGAGTAATGTGTATGATTTTGGTTGCCCTGGAGGATATTATTAAGTTGGAGACCATGCAGAAAAGATTTACAAGGATGTCACCAGGACTGGAGGGTTTGACTTATACTCCGTCCTACAGTGTGGCACCTGTTACAAGGGCCATAAATTACAAATCATTATCCTTTGCTATTTCTTGTTTCTATCCAAATGGACTCTATACCTTCATCTTCTGATTCAAGATCATTCTTCCCTCCTTTCTGAATCTTATCCCTTACTAACAGAGCTCACCCCATCTCCTTTCTGAATCTAATCCCTTACTAACAGAGCTCGCCCCATCTCCTTTATGAATCTTATCCCTTACTGACAGAGCTCGCCCCATCTCCATTATGAATCTTATCCCTTACTGACAGAGCTCGCCCCATCTCCTTTGAGTTCTTCCCACCATTCCAAAATGAATAGCCCTACATTTTCAGCTTTAACAAACACAGAGAACGCTGGTGAAACTCAGCAGATATGGCAGCATCTGTAGAGAAATAAACTGAGTTCATGAGTTTCTCCAGCACTGTTCACATTTGTTTCAGATTTCCAGTGTTTTGTTATTATCTCTCTGTTCAGTTCCCAACTTTGGTCACCTTCAAATCCTGTTTCTGTAACAGCTATCATATCATAACATTTCATGTCTATTTGTGCCATTCTTCTGAGAGTTGGAATTAGAATTAGAATTAGGTTTACTGTCACACGTACTGAAGTTACGAAAGAACAGGAGTGCAGTGAAAAATGCACAATGTCACCAAACACGACGCGATTTTGGATACAAAATATCTCGGTACAAATCTTAGATACAAAAAAAAAGAGAAAAGAAGTAACCAAGTTACACTACATTTCAGATATACATAGTGTAGTTATAAGTTAGGAGAGTAAGAAATAAAGCTAAAAGGAGAGACGTTCCAATCTTTCTATAAGGGCTTCCATTTGATCTGACCAGGATCCATCGGTTCCTATACAGTAGCCATCTTCACACCAAGCTCACTGGCCACCGTCCCCACTCCACTCCGGGCCCACTGACCATTCCCACTGCACTCCGGGCCCACTGACCATCCCCACTCTACTCCGGGCCCACTGACCATCCCCACTCCACTCCGGGCCCACTGACCATCCCCACTCCACTCCGGGCCCACTGACCATCCCCACTCCACCCCAGGTCCACTGACCATCCCCACTCCACTCCGGACCCACTGACCATTCCCACTGCACTCCGGGCCCACTGACCATCCCCACTCCACTCCAGGATCACTGACCATCCCCACTCCACCCCAAGCCCACTGCCCATTCCCACTCCACTCCAGAATCACTGACCATCCCTGCTCTTGTCACAAATGCTGTCTGCATTCAGATAAAGAGCCTTCAATTCTGTCTTTTTACTCTGACCCAATTTCCTAGTGCACCTTTATGCTTGTACACTCTTTTCTTCCTGATGGGCTCTGATTAATGTAACTCTTGTCATTTTCTCATTAACCATTTATATCACCCCTCAGATGAACCTTCCCCTGCTATATAATTTAAAGCCTTCTGTATGGCCCGCTTTACATGATTCATCAGGACAATGGTCCCACCCAGTTCACTTGGCATCGTACAACACTCTCTTTCCTTGGGGCCAATGCTGGAGGTCCCTCAATGTAGACCCTTTCTCCAGCACCAATCTCTAAGCAACCTATTCAAATCTCACATCTTTAACTGAATTGTGCCAATTTGGTTGTGGCTCGCGTAGTCATCGAGAGATAGAATCTTGCCGTCCAGTTTTCATAATTAGTCTAATCCCATTTGACTGTGATTGGGCCCTCCAAATCTAAGCCATCCACGGAACTGTCAAATATTTCTTAATGACAAAGTCATACTCACCTCTACCACTACCTCAGACACTCACCACCTTCTGTGTGATAGAAGTTGCCCCTCTGGACCCTTTTGTATCTCTCCCCTGTCACCTTAACCCTATGCCCTCTAGTCTTAGACTCCCCTACCACATGGAGAAGCTGTTGGCTATTTACCTTATCTATACTTCTCATGATTTTATAGACCTCTACAAAGTCACCGCTCTGTCTCCTAAGTCCCAGCCTATCCAGCTTTCCTTATAACTCAAGCCTTCCAGTCCAGGTAGCATCTTAGTAAACCTTCTCTACACTCTTTCTAGTTTAATAATATCCTTTCTATAGTAGAGTGACCAGAACTGCACACAGTATTCCAAATGTATTGTTCAGCTGCAACAAGACATCCCAACTCCTGTACTCAATGTTCTGGGCTGATGAAAACGAATAAACCGAAAGACTTCTTCACCAATTTTGTCTGCCTATGACTCCACTTTCAAGATAGCCAATATATGGAGGTGCCAGTATTGGACTGGGGTGGACAAGGTCAGAAGTCACACGACACCAGATTATAGTCTGACAGGTTTATTGGAAATCACAAGCTTTCGGAGTGCTGTCCCTTCATCAGGTGCCATTAACCTATACCCCTAGATCCCTTTGCTCAATAGCCCTCCCAGGGCCTAACCATTGTTTGATTATCA
>NW_025208669.1:14436-15000 GCF_004010195.1 Chiloscyllium plagiosum | reverse complement strand
ATGCTCACATCCAAATCATTTATATAAATGACAAAAAGTAGAGGACTCAGCACCGATCCTTGTGGCACTCCACTGGTCACAGACCTCCAGTCTGATAAACAACCCTCCACCACCACCCTCTGTCTTCTATCTTTCAGCCAGTTCTGCATCCAAATGGCTAGTGTCCCTGCATTCCATGAGATCTAACCTTGCTTACCAATCTCCCATGGGGAACCTTGTCGAACCCCTTACTGAAGTCCATATAGATCACATCTGCTGCTCTGCCCTCATCAATCCTCTTTGTTACTTCCTCAAAAAACTCAATCAAGTTTGTGAGACATGATTTCCCATGCACAAAGCCATGTTGACTTATCCCCAATCAGTCCTTGCCTTTCCAAATACATGTACATCCTGTCCCTCAGGATTCCCTCCAACAACTTGCCCTCCACCGACGTTAGGCTCACTGGTCTATAGTTCCCTGGCTTGTCCTTACCTTCTTAAACAGTGGCACTACATTAGCCAACCTCCAGTCTTCCGGCACCTCACCTGTGACTATCAATGATACAAATATCTCAGCAAGAGGCC
>NW_025208669.1:0-3959 GCF_004010195.1 Chiloscyllium plagiosum | reverse complement strand
CTGCCTGTGGGAGTGGCAGAGTCAGAATCATTGGCGACCTTTAAGCGGCAATTGGATAGGTACATGGATGGGTGCTTAAGCTAGGACAAATGTTCGGCACAACATCGTGGGCCGAAGGGCTTGTTCTGTGCTGTATTGTTCTATGTTCTATCTATGTTCTATGTTCTTCTCTGCACCCTCTCCAAGCGTCCACATCCTTTTGGTAATGTGGCGCCCAGAACTGTACACGGTATTCTAAATGCGGCTGAACCAATGTCCTGTTCAATTTTAACAGGACTTGCCAGCTCTTACACTCAATACCCCATCCAATGAAGGCAAGCATACTATATGACTTCTTGACCATTCTATCCACTTTGCAGCAACCTTCAGGGTACAATGGACCTGCACTCCCAGATCTCTCTGCCCATCAACTTTTCCCAAGGCTCTTCCGTTCATTGTATAATTCACTCTAGAATTAGTCTTGCCTAAATGCATCATCTCACATTTGTCTGGATTGAAATCCATCTGCCACTTTTCCATCCAACTATCCAGTCTATCTATATTCTCCTGTATTCTCTGACAGTCCCTTATGCTTTCTGCTACTCCACCAACCTTCGTGTCATCTGCAAACTTGCTGATCAAGCCAACAGTGCCCTCTTCCAGATCATTTATGTATATTACAAACAACCGTGGCCCTAACACTGACCCCTGCGGAATACCTTTCTCCATTTTGAGAAACTCCCTTCAACTACTACTTTCTGTCTTCTGTTGCTCAACCAGTTCTTTATCCACCTAGCTAGAACACACTACACACCATGAGACTTCACTTTCTCCATTAGTCTACCATGGGGAACCTTATCAAATGCTTTACTAAAGTCCATGTATATGACATCAACAGCCGTTCCTTCATCTATCAACTTGGTCACTTCCTCGAAGAATTTTATTAAATTGGTAAGTCATGATCTCCCCCACACAAAACCATGTTGCCTATCACTGATAAGCCCATTCTTTTCTAAATATAAATAGATCCTATCCCTCAGTACCCTCTCCAGCAACATTCCCACCACCGATGTCACGCTCACTGGTCTGTAGTTTCCCGGAATATCCCTACTACCCTTCTTGTACAGGGAGACAAGATGAGCAACCCTCCAGTCCTCCGGCACCTCACCTGTATTTAAGGATGCCACAAAGATATCTGTCAGGGGCACAGCTATTTCCTCTCTCGCCTCCTTCAGCAACCTGGGAGAGCTCCCATCCAGTCCTGGTAATTTGTCCACCTTAATAATCTCTAGCCTACCCAACACATCTTCTCTACTTACGTCAACGTGATCCAGACTAATCAAACTTCTGTCTCTAATCTCAAGATTCATCATGTTCCTCTCCTCAATGAAAACTGATGCAAAGTAATCATTCAGAACTCATCCATTCTCTCAGGTTCGACACACAGCCTTTCTTCATTATCCTTTAGTGGACCAACCCTTTCTCTAGTTACCTGTTTGCTTCTTATATAAGAATAATATGCTTTGGGATTCTCCTTAATTTTGCTTGCTAAAGCTATTTCATGACCCCTTTTAGCCCGCTTGATTCTTCGTTTAAGACTTGTCCTATTCTTTCGATATTTCTCCAGGGCCCGTTCTGTTCTTAAGTGCCTGGACCTTATGTAAGCTTCCATTTTCCTCTTGGCCAGTCGTACAACTTCTCCAGTCATCCACGGTTCACGAATCTTGGCCTTCCTATCCTTTGCCTTCAATGGTATATGCCTATCCTGCACTATCTTTAACCTATCTTTGAAAGCCTCCTACATATCAAATGTGGCTTTCCCTTCAAATAGCTGTGTCCAATCCGCATTTCTGAGCTCCTGCCTAATTTTGATATAATTAGCCTTGGCCCAGTTTAGTACTCTTCCCTTAGGACCATTCTCACCTTTACTAACGTGTATTCTAAAACTTACAGAATTGTGGTCACCGTTCCCAAAGAAATCCCCCACCGCAACTTCTACCACCTGTTCTGGCTCGTTCCCCAGTACCAGGTCCAATATGGCCCGTTCCCTCCTCGGACTATTGACATACTGCTCTAGAAAACTCTCCAGGATTCTTACAAATTCTACCCCATCCAGACCTCTGACGCTAAGTGTATCCCAGTCAATGTTGGGAAAATTAAAATCTCCCATCACCACTACCCTATTGCCTCTACATCTTTCCATAATCTGTTTACCTATTTGTTCTTCTACCTCACGCTCACTGTTGGGAGGCCCGTAATACAGCCCCAACAGTGTAACTGCACCCTTCTTATTTCTCAGCTCCACCCATAAAACCTCACTACCCAAGACCTCCATAGTGTCCTCCTTTAGCACAGCCGTGATATCATCCCTGACCAGCAATGCAACTCCACACCCTTTTTACTTCCCTCCCTGTCCTGTCTGAAGCGTCTATATCCTGGAACATATAGCTGCCAATCATCATGCCCTTCCTTCAGCCAAGTCTCTCTGATTGCAATAACGTCCTACTCACAGGACCAATCCAAGCCCTAAGTTCATCTGCCTTATACTCCTTGCATTAAAGTAGATGCATTTCAGGTCACCATTTCTTTTGCGCTCATCTGCTCTCTGCCTACTCTTCCCTTTATTAATGCTATCTTGATAATTCTTACAGTCTCCAGTCTCCACTTCGTTGCCTACTTGTTTTCTCTTCTGGTTCCCAGTCCCCTGCCATATTACTTTAAAACCTCCCCAACAGTAGTAGCAAAAACTCCCCCAAGGACATTGGTTTTGGTCTGGTTCAGATGTAGACCATCCATTTTGTAATAGCCCCCCCTTCCACAGAACCAGTCCCAATGTCCAATAAATCTGAACCCTTCCCTCTTATACCATCTCTCAAGCCACATGTTCATCCTGCCTATTTTTTTCATTTCTATGCTGGCTAGCACATGGCACTGGTAGTAATCCCGAGATCACTACCTTTGAGGTCCTCCTTGTTAACTTCTCTCCTAGCTCCCTGAATTCTTCTTTCAGGACCTCATCTCATTTTCTACTTATATTGTTGGTGCCTATGTGCACCAAGACAACTAACTGTTCACCCCCTCCTTTTAGAATGCTCTGCAGCCGATCGGTGACATCCCTGACCCGAGCACCTGGGAGGCAACATACCATCTGGGAGTCCCGATTTTGGCCACAGACCCACTATCTACTCCCCTCACAATAGAATCCCCTATGACTATGGCCCTATGAGTCTTTTTCCTGCCCTTCTAAACAGTAGTGCCCACCATGGTGCCATGATCTTGACAACTGCTGCCCTCTCCTGGTGAGCCATCTCCCCCAACAGTACCCAAAATGGTATACCTGTTTTGGAGGGAGATGACCACAGGGGACACATGCACTGCCTTCCTACTCTTTTTCTGTCTTTTGGTCACCCATTCACTGTCTCCCTCAGCAATTCTAACCTGCGGTGTGACCAGTTCACTAAACATGCTATCCGCAACCTCCTCAGCATCGCGGATGCTCCACAGTGAGTCCATCTGCAGCTCCAGAGCCATCATGCTGTCAAACAAGAGCTGCAGCTAGACACACTTCTTGCAAGTGTAAGAGTCAGGAATGTCAGACACGTTCCTAAGCTCCGACATCAAGCAAGAGGCACATGCCACGGGTCTGAGGTCCCCTGCCATTGCAAGCTTAGCTTTATATGAACTAACTAAAATCAAACAATGCACTTAAATATATGAAAAAGAACGATAAGAAAGAAATAAAAGCCTTAGTTTACAGAGTCTTTTTCTTCAGGTTAAAGGGGGGGGGGGGGGGGGGGGGGGGGCGGGAGGGAGATACTGCACGTGTAGTATCTCGGGTTTAGCCACTACCCAAATATAAATTAAGCCCTTACCTTCCCTGCAGTCCTCGCTTCACCTCACCTTCTCTCCTCACCGCTCTGTCAAAATGGAGCAATTTTGTCAAAAAGAGAACTATGACTATGATCCTAGACTAAAGATCT
>NW_025208668.1:10873-15000 GCF_004010195.1 Chiloscyllium plagiosum | reverse complement strand
GTTTTATACTAATGTGGCAGGGCGCTGGGAACCACAAGAATAAACAAGTCGGCAGTGAGGTGGAAACTGGAAACGCTCAGAATCTGGAAGATAGCATTAAAAAAGGGAAGAGTAGGCAGAGAGCAGATGAATGCAAAAGAACTGGTGGCCAGAAATGCATCTACTTTAATGCATGGAGTATAGACAGATGAACTTAGGGCTTAGGTTGGTGCCTGGGAATATGACGTTATTGCGATCACAGAGATTTAGTTGAAGGAAGGGCATGGTTGGCAACCAAATGATCTAGGATATAGACGCTTCAGACGGGACAGGGAGGGAAGTAAAAGGGGAAGGAGTTGCATTGCTGGTCAGGGATGATATCATGGCTGTGCGAAAGGAGGAAAACATGTAGGGCTTGGGTCGTGAGACACTATGGATGGAGCAGTGAAATAAGAAGGGTGAGGTGAGATTTTTGGGGCTGTATTACAGTGAGCGTGAGGTGTAATAAAAAATAGTTAAACAGACCATGGAAAGACGTAAAGGCAATAATTTAGTGTTGATTGGAGATTTCCGTATTCCCAACATTGACCGGGATACTCTTAGCGTCAGAGGTCTGGATGAGATACCATTTGTAAGAAGCCTCCAGGTGAGTTTTCTGGAGCGGGAAATCAATAGTCTGACAAGGGAATAGGCCATATTGGAACTGATATTGGGGAATAAGCCAGGGCTGGTGATAGCAGTTGCCGTGGGTGATTTCTTTGGGAAGTGTCCAATATTCTGTCAGTTTTAGAATGCTCATTGACAAAGATGAGAGTGGTCCTGGGGAAAGAGTACTAAACTGGGCCAAAGCTAATTATATCAAAATTATGCAGGAGGTCGGAATTGTGGATTGGACACAGCTATTTGTAGGAAAGTTCATATGTGGCAGGCTTTCAAAGATAGGTTAAATATAGTGCAGGATAGGCATGTCCCGTTGAAGGCAAAGGATTTGGAAGGCAATATTCGTGAACTGTTGATGACAGGACAATTGTACGACTCGCCAAGAGGAAAAGGGAAGCATACATAATGCCTCGGCAGCTAAGAACATAATGTGACCTGGAGGAACATGAGAAGAGTAGGACAAGTCTTAAACGAGGAATGAAGGGGGTTAAAAGGGGTCATCAAACAACTTCACGCTAGCACAATGAGGAGAATCACAAAGCCTATTATTCATATATAAGAAGCAAACGGGTAACCAGAGAAAGGATTGGTCCACGAAAGGAAAATGAAGGAAGGCTGGATGTCGAATCTGAGAGAGTGGGTATGATTCTGAATTATTATTTTGCATCAGTGTTCACTGAGGAGAGGAACATGATGAATTTTTAGTCTAGAGTAAGACATTTGATTTATCTAGATCATGTTGACATAAGTAGGGAAGCTGTGTTGGGCAGGCTAGTGGTAATTAATGTGGACAAATCCCTAGGAACGGATGGGATCTATCCCTGGTTCCTGAGTGATGCAAGAGAGGAAAGAGTTGGGGCCCTGACAGATATCTTCGTGGCATCCTTCAGCACAGGTGAGGTTCTGGCTGACTGGAACGTTGCTCATATTGTCCCCTGTACAAGAAGTATATAGGGATATTCCGAATAACTACAGAACAATGGGCATAACATCAGTGTTGGGAAAGTTGCTGGAGAAGGTACTGAGGGATAGGATTATTCATATTTTGAAAATAATGTGCATATCAGTGAGAGGCATAGAGTTTTTCGGGGAAGTGCCCAAGTTTATAGATGAAGGAAAGGCTGTTGATGTCACATACATGCACTATAGTAAGGAGTTAGATAAGGTAACCAACTACAGAACGTAAAGTAACATGGTGTGCAGGGTGTTCTAGACAGGTGGATAAAGAATTTGTTGAGCAATAGGAGACAGGGAGTGGCAGTTGAATAAGTTTCGAGAAATGGAGAAAGATGAGCAGTAGTGCTCCACAGGGGTCAGTGTTGTGGCCACTGTTGTTTGTGATATACATAAATGATCTGGAAGAGAGCACTGTTGGAATGATCAGGAAGTTTGCAATGACACGAAGATTTCTGGACGAGCAGAAAGTATAAGTGACTGTTAAAGAATCCAGGCGGATATAGATATACTGGAAATTGGGTGTAAAAGTGGCAGCTGGAGTTCAAAACAGACAAATGTGAGGTGACACATTTCGGTTAGTCTAATTCTAGATGGGGCTATACAATGAACGGAAGAGCTTTGGGGCAAAAAAAGTTGATGGACAGAGAGATCTGTGAGTACAGGTCCATTATACACTGAAGGTTGCTGCACAGGTCGATAGAGTGGTCAAGCAGGCATATAGTATGCTTGGCTTCATTGGATGGGGTATTGAATAGAATGGCTGGAAAGTCATGTTAAAATTGAACAATACATTGGTCTGGCCACACTTAGAACACTGTGTAAATTTCTGGTCGCCACATTACCAAAATGATGTGGATGCTTTGGAGAGGGCGCGTAAAAGGTTTAAGCAGATGTTGCCTCGTATGAAAGGTGCAATCTTGGAAGAGAGGTTGCGTAGGTTAGGTTTGTTTTCATTCGAAAAAAGGAGTTTGAGGGGGACGATTTTGAGGTTTACAAAATCATGAAGGTTACAGACAGCGTTGAGAGAGAAAAGTTTTATTTCCCAGGTTGAAGGATTAAATACCGAGAGGTCACGCTTTCAAGGTGAGAGATGAAACGTTTAAGAGGGATACACGCGGCAACTACTTGACACAGCGGGTGGTGGGTGCCTGGAACGCGTTCCCAGCAGAGACGGGAGGGGTAATCACGGTAGATACATTTAAGATGCGTCTGGACAGATGCATGAGTAGGTGGGGAGCAGAGGGATACAGATGCTTTGGAATTAGTTGACAGGTTTAAGCAGTAGATTTGGATCGGCTCAGGCTTGATTGGATGAGGGGCCTGTTCCTTGTCTGTCCATTTTCTGTGGTCTTTCTTCTTAAATTACGCCAATTTCGTTACAACATTTGCGAGTTCTAAGTGCCTGAAGTGGATCGATGCTGAAACACTAGTCATAACAAATCTGAGTGTTGGATTTTGTGTGGTAGCATGGTCGAGCGGTCTAATATATTGCATTTATAAGCTTCAGTTTCTATCGAATCGTGGCTTCAAATACCAGCATCGTAAGTGAGCTACTATGTGGAGATGTATGTGAGAGAACTGTGCATGTGTGGATGCCTTTTAATTTGAGTGTTTGCAGCTCCTCAGTCTGCTTACCCTCTCGGTGATAAAATCAGCGACCGTCTCTGAAAACAACGCAAGTTCCTGCTGTCCGACGTATCCTCATATCCCGTCGATAAGTTTGCTTTTGGATATCTGCGTTGCCAGTTCCTGTATCTCAAATGGTCAGCGCAGTTGGCTGAAATGTTGGTGGTTCGAGCCCACTCAGGGAATAAGCCTCAAATATTTCAGCACAACCATTTACCCCGACCATGTATTGACATTGTAACCGGTAAAACTCATCCATGATTCATCCCAAGTCCATAGGGAGTGAGATGTTGACATGCAGCAGAATACGACATCACTTTCTCCAAGCTCCCGATGCCAAGAGAAAGCGGCCACTGCAGCTTCAATCAGCGACTTTCTGCCAAGCCATGGGAAACAACTCGTGGAAACTCTATCCATAGTAACAGCTCTTTCCGCGTGAAAGGAGCAAAACTTTCACTTTAATTTGGAAAGAGCTTCAGGGCATTGGAATGTTAATCCAGTCCTTGGAACGTGTTATAAGTAAAACTCCTGACTTGAAAATAAGAAGTGGTAAAGGTTTTAGGTACAAAGAACAAAGAAAGTGTTTATTGAGACGACTCTGTCTCGTCAGCAGATGGGAAATGCCCAACACTGTAAACGGGAATGATTGGGTTTCCTCAGGTAATTTCCCGACTGATTTACTGTCTGTCAGAGTGATTGGAAATCACATCAGCGATATAAAGGTGAGGGTAAAAATATTACGGGTAAAATTATTAAGGTTGAACCTTAAATCCCGGGACAACTGCTGAATAGATTGTAATGCTTTGAAGAAATAACTGAAGTGAAAGGTGTGAATGATATTTTTGTGAGTAGGAGGAATGAACTGGATCCTAACAAATTGCTGATGAATTATGCTCGCAATATAA
>NW_025208668.1:8189-10491 GCF_004010195.1 Chiloscyllium plagiosum | reverse complement strand
GGTGCGGCAGGATTGTGAGGTTTCAGTGTGGGACATAGACACAGTATGTCAAATATCCCCAGAGCACGGGAGAGCTGTTTGGTCGAGGATCACTGCCATCTTCTGTTTCTAAACCAACAAATGAAATTACTGGAAAATCTCAGCAGGTCTGGTGGCATCTTGGAAATAAAAATCGATTTAAGACTTCGGGACTAGTGACACTTCTTTTCCATGTCCATCTCCACCTGATTTTGCACACTCTTCCTTTTTATTGAATGTCTCCTGACTTCCAACTTTATATTCAGCTTCTCTTTTATTACTTCGTCTCCAACCATTTTCCCAGTCTCCAATTTTGTATCAGAACTGTTCTATCTTTCACATTGCCCAGGACTTCGAACTCAACAAATAACTCTGTTTCTATTTCCTTAGATTGCAGATGGCCAGAGACTGAAAGGCAGTGTTGTTCCGAAAAGTCATCCATGATACACCCCGAGTCCACAGGGAGCAAGACGTTCACACGCAGCAGAATACGACACCGTGTTCTCCAATCCCCCGATGCCAACTGAAAGCGGCCACTGTAGCTGCAATTAGCGGCTTCCTGCCAAACCCTGGGACACAGTTCGTGGAAACTCCTTCTTCATTAACTGCTCTTCCCGTGGGAAAGGAGCAAAACTTCCATTTTTAATTGGAAACGGCTTCAGGAGATTGGAACGTTGTTCCTGTTCTTGGAACGTGTTATAAACAAAACTCCTGTCTTGAAAATAAGAAGTGGTAAACGTTTTAGGCAGGAAGAACAAAGAAAATGTTGATTGTGAGTACTCTGTCTTGTCAGCAGATGGGAAATTCCCAATACTGTAAACAGAAATGATTGGGTTTCCTAAGGTAATTTTCCGTCTGATTTACTGTCTGACAGAGTGACTGGAAATCACTTCATGTGAAAATATTCGGGTTGAATCTTAAATGCCGGGACAAGTGTTAAATAGATTGTAATGTTTTGAAGAAATAACAAAAGTGAAAGATGTGAATTATGTTCTTTGTGATTGGGAGGAATGAGCTGGATCTTTGCAAATTGCTGTGCCAGGTGAATTATGCTCAGAATGAAATATCAAACTATTGCATTGTGTCCCAAGCCTGGATATCTCAGTTCGGTGCAATGTGAGTTGTTTCATCAGAGCGCCGTGCGTCCAAGCCCCATAATAGTCGTTTTCACTGTTTAATAGAGTTCCAGCTCTTCGTTCCACATGCGGAATTGCAAGCCAATGCTGGTGGAGCATTCTTGTTGTTTTCGCTGACACATATGTCCTACTGCTTTGATCACATGTCGATTCCTGAGTGAAAACTGTCTGCACTTTACTGGAAACGCCAGATACAACGCCAGATACAACTTTTCAGTGCAGCTGAAAATACTATGAATTATGTCCATTTCAAAACGTGAGATTGAAGGATTCTGAGGTTTCAGTGTGGGACAGACGTGATCTGATCGAACGGGTCAGTCAAATATTCCCAGAACATGAGAGAGCTGATTTGTCCAGGATCACTCCCATCTTCTGTTTCAGAATCAACAAATGAAATCGCTGGAAAATCTCAGCAGGTCCGGTCGCATCTTGAAAATGAAAACCAAATGAGATTTCGGGACTGGTGATACTTCCTTTTCCATCTTCATGTCCCTCTGCCTTTCTACAAACTTCCTTGTTATTGAATATGTCCTGACTTCAAACTTTTTATTCAGCTTCACTTTTATTGCTTCCTCTCCAAACATTTTCCCAGTCTCTAAAATTGTATCATGCTTGTTCTATCTCTCACTTTGGTCAGGACTTCCAACTGAACAAATAACTCTGTTTCTATTTCCTTCAATACCAGTCGGCCAGAGATTGGAAGACATAGGAGCGGTTAGCGCTTTCAGAATGTCTAATCTGCTTCGCCATTCGATCTTGGCTAATATCGTTCGTAACCCCATTCTCCAGTCCTCTACCTGAACACTTACTCCCCAGTCTTAGGATCCAGTCTTTTTCCCAGAGTTGGTCCTAATCCGTCCCAAAACCCTCCACATGTGTTGGCAGCTGTTACACCGTGTCTTCGTGTCATCAATCTCAGTTTCAGTGATTCTTGGCAAACACGAACTGTTCTGAGAAGCTCGATCGGGTCTCTGACCCCACTGTGATCCTGCGGGGGAGCAGTCATCATCTTCATCTCCTACGGAAATGATCGGCGCTTCAAAAAAAAACGGACAGAAAGAAAGATAGGCTTGTGTGTCAAGATATGTGGAGGTAATTGCTTTCTGACCTGGTCAGTAAAACTTACTCTGTATATCCCCGCACATTCT
>NW_025208668.1:0-1705 GCF_004010195.1 Chiloscyllium plagiosum | reverse complement strand
TATTGTCGCTCAGTGGTATTGTCGCTCAGTGGTATTGTCGCTCAGTGGTATTGTCGCTCAGTGGTATTGTCGCTCAGTGGTATTGTCGCTCAGTGGTATTGTCGCTCAGTGGTATTGTCGCTCAGTGGTATTGTCGCTCAGTGGTATTGTCGCTCAGTGGTATTGTCGCTCAGTGGTATTGTTGCTCAGTGGTATTGTCGCTCAGTGGTATTGTTGCTCAGTGGTATTGTCGCTCAGTGGTATTGTTGCTCAGTGGTATTGTCGCTCAGTGGTATTGTTGCTCAGTGGTATTGTCGCTCAGTGGTATTGTTGCTCAGTGGTATTGTCGCTCAGTGGTATTGTTGCTCAGTGGTATTGTCGCTCAGTGGTATTGTTGCTCAGTGGTATTGTCGCTCAGTGGTATTGTTGCTCAGTGGTATTGTCGCTCAGTGGTATTGTTGCTCAGTGGTATTGTCGCTCAGTGGTATTGTTGCTCAGTGGTATTGTCGCTCAGTGGTATTGTTGCTCAGTGGTATTGTCGCTCAGTGGTATTGTTGCTCAGTGGTATTGTGTCGCTCAGTGGTATTGTCACTCTGGTATTGTCGCTCAGTGGTATTGTCGCTCAGTGGTATTGTCGCTCAGTGGTATTGTCGCTCATTGGTATTGTCGCTCAGTGGTATTGTTGCTCAGTGGTATTGTCGCTCAGTGGTATTGTCGCTCAGTTAGTCACTCTGGTATTGTCACTCAGTGGTATTGTCACTCAGTGGTATTGTCACTCAGTGTTATAGTCACTCTGCTATTGTCACTCAGTGTTATTGTCGCTCAGTGGTATTGTCGCTCAGTGGTATTGTCACTCAGCGGTATTGTCACTCAGTGGTATTGTCACTCAGTGGTATTGTCACTCAGTGGTATTGTCACTCAGTAGTATTGTCGCTCAGTGGTATAGTCACTCCGAAATTGTCGCTCAGTGGTATTGTCACTCAGTGGTATAGTCACTCTGGTATTGTCACTCAGTGATATTGTCACTCAGTGGTATTGTCACACTGTGGTATTGTCACTCAGTGGTATTGTCACTCAGGGTTATTGTCTCCCAGTCGTATTGTCACTCAGTGCTATTGTCGCTCATTGGTATTGTCACTCAGTGGTATTGTCGCTCAGTGGTATTGTCACTCAGTGGTATTGTCACTCAGGGTTATTGTCTCTCAGTCGTATTGTCACTCAGTGGTATTGTCGCTCAGTGGTAGTGTCGCTCAGTGATATTGTCACTTCGTGGTCTTGTCACTCAGTGGTATTGTCACTCGGGGTATTTTCTCTCAGTGGTATTGTCGCTCAGTGGTATTGTCGCTCACTGGTAATGTCACTCAGTGGTATTGTCGCTCAGTGGTATTGTCGCTCAGTGGTATTGTCACTCAGGGTTATTGTCTCTCAGTCGTATTGTCACTCAGTGGTATTGTCGCTCAGTGGTATTGTCGCTCAGTGGTATTGTCGCTCAGTGGTATTGTCGCTCAGTGATATTGTCGCTCCGTGGTCTTGTCACTCAGTGGTATTGTCACTCGGGGTATTTTCTCTCAGTGGTATTGTCGCTCAGTGGTATTGTCGCTCAGTGGTATTGTCGCACAGTGGTATAGTCACTCTGGTATTGTCACTCAGTGGTATTGTCGCTCAGTGGTATTGTCGTTCAGTGGTATTGTTGCTCAGTGGTATTGTCACTCAGTGGTATTGTCGC
>NW_025208667.1:14199-15000 GCF_004010195.1 Chiloscyllium plagiosum | reverse complement strand
CTCTCTCTCCCTAATCTGTTGCTCCAGCAATCTAAAAACTTATTGTGAGATAGTTAGTGCCTCTATTTCCACATGTCATTTCAAGTCCTTTGAAAACGTTTCTCCACTCTTGGCTTAGCGTCCCTCAAACCCCCAGCCTGTCAGTGTTTGATCAATATAACTCAGAGCATCACCACTCCACTCACGAGTACACACAATTATACAGTGCCCTTAACACAGAATGTAGACATTCTAAAGTTCCAATATCTCTCTGAAAATTGAGGCAGCTCAAATGGGCAGTGGACTTCCAGACAACCTGTCTATCCAGAACTTGAAATTGGCTCTGTGCAACAGACTGTTCACCAGGATATGGTACCTCTCAATGAACTATCTCTGGAAAATGCCCTCCACTCAACACTTCAGAATAGCACTTCCCGTTTGCACTTTCTACTTCCACCACCTTGGTTCACCGCTTGGATATGACCTGGCATAGCATTTTATCCTCAGGTGACAAAGATACCCAATGGTGGGCCATCCACAAAGAGGGCTTTCCTTTTTTACTGGGGATGACAGCGGGAGAATGCTGCATGCAGCAGTCTCAAAAAAAATCACCATTTAAGCACGTATACTGGGTGCCAGGGCAGGGAGATAGTTAGTGCCTCTATTTCAAAGGGCCTTTCCCTCCGACCCCCTCCACACACAGTCCCAGCCTCTCTCTCTCTTCCAACGTCCCCACACACAGTCCCTACCCCTCTCTCTGCGCCCCCCCACACACAGTGCCTGCCCTCTCTGTTTCCCCCCCCCACACACACAGTGCCTGCC
>NW_025208667.1:0-1247 GCF_004010195.1 Chiloscyllium plagiosum | reverse complement strand
GCTGTACATCTCTCTGACTCTAAATGGGACTAGATTAGGTTGGGATATCTGGGACAGCATGGACGGGTTGGGCCGAAGGGCCTGTTTCCGTGCTGTACATCTCTCTGACTCTAAATGGGACTAGATTAGGTTAGGATATCTGGGACAGCATGGACGGGTTGGGCCGAAGGGCCTGTTTCTGCGCTGTACATCTCTCTGACTCTAAATGGGACTAGATTAGGTTCGGATATCTGGGACAGCATGGAGGGGGTTGGGCCGAAGGGCCTGTTTCCGCGCTGTCCGTCTCTCTCTGACTGTATGCGTAATGTTTTTGTTCGTTTCTTTCTCTGTAGACGGCAGTGGACCCGCTGGGTGCCGGCGGGGGGGGGGGGTACAACATTTTGGAATCATGTGCCGGTCACAGCTTTGACCAGGAAGACACAGATGAATCGATCTCATGAGACCATCCTGGCCGGCTGAGGTTCTGCGTTGACACATTTCGTCGGCTTCGCTTGTGTGCAGCGGCAAAGTATTTGGGAAACAGGTGAAAGATCGTTTGCACGGTCGAGTCCTGGGGGCGAAGGAAACCTGCCAACTCTGAGGGGTTTGTCTGGGAGTTTGTCTTGCGCTGAATCGTATTTGACTGGGATCGACAGGAGGGTGAATGAGGAGCTGTACGCAGGCCCCGTCAATAATCAGGACGCCGCTGCGTTCGGCATCTCTAAGCAGACATGTCCGGCCGGCGCAGTTCCCGAGGCAAAAAGCCCAACAGGAAAATGAGAGGCAGAAGCAGCCTCCCCGCAGCGTTTACCCAAATGGACAGCAGCGCCGCGGTGTCTGCAAAGGGTATGTCGGCTCCCGGGGCTGACCCAACCGCGTGTCCTCCCCCTTCCTCGTCTGCTCAGAGCGTGGCACCACCAGCAGGAGTGCTGAGTGAGGGACCGAAGCCGGTGGCTGGATCCTTGTGTTTCAGCGCAGGGCGGACAGACAGCCGACCTGGAGGGACTCTCAGCTGCAGGCCGGCCGGGCCGTGCGGCTCGGATCGGGCAGCAAGTGACAAGCCGATGGGCTCCAGCGCCGGCTTCCCCGGTCTCACCCGGCCTTGGAAGGTGTCTCCTCGGAGCCTGTTCTCTGCTCTCGCCCGTCCCAGGAATCGGTTTCCCGACCAGGGCCACGGTGCAGGCGGGCAAGGGCTGGGGGGGGGGAGCAAAGTCAGGGACTCGCCCTGGACGCTCGGCTGGGGCAGGGCGGGCAAGCTGGGCACGGGG
>NW_025208666.1:14544-15000 GCF_004010195.1 Chiloscyllium plagiosum | reverse complement strand
ATTAATCTTATACTTCTCAACCAGATCCCCTCTCACCCTTCTCAACTCAAGCATATACAATCCCAGTCACTCTAATCTTTCAACATATGATAGTCCCGCAGTTCCGGGAATTGACCTCATGAACCTATGCTGCACTCCCTCAATAGCCAGAATGTCCTTCCTCAAATTTGGAGACCAAAACTGCACACAATACTCCAGGTGTGGTCTCACTAGGGCCCTGTACAGCTGCAGAAGGAACTCTGTGCTCCTATACTCAATTCCTCTTGTTATGAAGGTCAGCATATCATTAGCTTTCTTCACTGCTTGCTTTCATTGACTGATGTACAAGAACACCTAGGTCTTGTTGTACTTCCTCTTTACCTAACTTGACTCTATTTAGATAGTAATCTACCTTCCTGTTCTTGCCACCAAAGTGGAAAACCATACATTTATCCACATTAAACTGCATCTGCCATG
>NW_025208666.1:0-4190 GCF_004010195.1 Chiloscyllium plagiosum | reverse complement strand
CTGAACTGCAAGTACAGATACAGAAGCAACACACTGAATTGAGCTTACAGAGACAGAAACAACACACTGAATTGAATACAGATACAGAAGCAACACACTGAACTGCGAGTACAGATACAGAAACAACAGACTAAAATGAGAGTACAGATAGAGAAACAACGTGCTGAACTGAGAGAACAGATCGAGAAACAACACGCTGAACTGAGTACAGATACAGAAGCAACACACTGAGCTGCGAGTACAGATATAGAAACAACAGACTGAAATGAGAGTACAGATAGAGAAACTACACACTGAACTGAGAGTACAGATACAGAAGCAACACATTGAACTGTGAGTACAGATCGAGAAACAATACACTGAAGTGAGAGTACAGATACAGAAACAACACACTGAACTGACAGTACAGATAGAAAGACAACACACTGAACAGCGAGCCCAGACAACAGTGAACTGCGAGTACCGATACAGAAACAACACACGGAACTGACACTATAGAGAGAGAAACAACTCACTGAACTGCAAGTACAGATAGAAAAACAACAAGTTGAACTGTGAGTACAGATAGAGAAACAAAACACTGGTCTGAGAGTCCAGAGAGCGAGACAACACACTGAACTGCGAGCACCGATAGTGAAACAAAACAGTGAACTGCGAGTAACAATACAGAAACAACACTGAACTGAGAGTGTAGATAGAGAAACAACACACTGAACTGAGAGTATAGACTGAGAAACAACACACTGTACGGAGAGTAACGATAGAGAAACAGCACACTATACTGAGAGTAAAGATAGAGAATCAACTCACTGAACTGTGAGAACAGATAGAGAACCATCACACTGAACTGAGAGTATAGATGCAGAAGCAAGACACTGAATTGCAAGTACAGATTGAGATACAACATACTGAACTGAAAGTCCACATAGAAAAACAACACACTGTACTATGAGAATAGATACAGAAACAACACTGAACTGAGAGTATAGTCAGAGAAAAAACACATTGAAGAGAGATAGAAGCACAACACGCTGAACTGCGAGTAGAGGTAGAGAAACAACACAGAGAAATGAAAGTACAAATTGAGAAACAACATTCTGAACTGAGAGGACAGATAGAGGAACAAAACACTCAACTGTGAGTACAGTTAGAGAAAGCACACACTGAACTGAGAGAACAGATACAGAAGCAATACACTGAACTGAGAGTGTAGATAGAGAAACAACACACTGAACTGAGAGTACAGATAGAGAAGCAACACACTGTAGTGCGAGTAGCGATAGAGATGCAACACACTGAACTGCGAGTGCAGATACCGAAGTAACACACTGAATTGCAGGAACAGATTGAGAAACAACATACTGAAGAGTGAGTACAGATAGAGAAACAAAACACTGAACTGTGAGCACAGATAGAGAAATCACTCAATGAAATGTGAGTACAGATAGAGAAACAACATTCTGAACTGGGTATACAGAAAGAGACAACATATTGAACTGCGATTACAGATACAGAAGCATCACACTGAACTGAGAGTACAGATAGAGAAACAACACACTGTAGTGCGAAAAAAGATAGAGAAACAACATACTGAACTGAGAGTACAGATAGAGAAACAATGCACTGAACTGAGAGTACAGATAGAGAAACAATGCACTGAACTGAGAGAACAGATACAGAAACAAAACACAGAACTGAGTGTACAGACAGAGAACATTATAATGCGAGTACTGATAGAGAAACGACACACTGAACCATGAGTACAGATAGAAAAACAACACGTTGAACTGCGAGCACCGACAGAGAAACAAAATAATAAACTGCAAGTAACAATACAGAAACAATATGCTGAACTGAGAGTACAGAAAGAGATACACACTGTAGTGTGAGTAGCAATAGAGAAGCAATACACTGGACTGTGAGTACAGATACAGAGGCAACACACTGAAGAACGAGTACAGATAGAGAAACAATGCAGTGAACTGAGAGAACAGATTGAGAAACAACACCCTGAACTGTGAGAACAGATAGAAAACCATCACACTGAACTGCGAGTGCAGATACAGAAGCAACACACCGAATTGAGAGAACAGATTGAGGAACAACACACTGAACTGCGAGTACAGTTAGAGAAACAACACACTGTACTGGGTGTACAGATAGAGAAACTTCACACTGAACTGAGAGTCCAGATAGAGGAACAAGACACTGAACTGCGAGAACAGATAGAGAACAAACACACTGAAGAGCAAGTACAGATCGAGAAACAACACACTGAACTGAGTACAGTTAGAGAAACAACACTGAACTGAGAGTACAGAGAGTGAAACAACACACTGAACTGCGAGTATAGTTAGAGAAACAACAGACTGAAATGAGAGTACAGATAGAGAAATAAGACACTGAACTGTAAGTCCAGATGGAGAAACAAAACGCTGAACTGAGAGTAAAGACAAAGATTTACAAGAACGTTGCCAGGGTTGGAGGATTTGAACAAGAGAGGGAGGCTGAATAGGTTGGGGGGTTGTTTTCTCTGGAGCATCAGAATCTGAGGGGTGACCTTATCGAGGTTTATAAAATTGACCATCTGATGAAGAGGCAGTGCCTCGAAAGCCAGTGCTTCCAAATAAACCTGGTGTTGTGTGATTTTTAGTTTTGTCCATGCCAGTCCAACACTGTCATCTCAAAATCATGGATAGGATAAATAGACAAGGCCTTTTACCTGGGGTGGGGGAGTCCAGAACTAGAATTTATAGGTTTAGAGTAATGTTCACTCCCATTTACAGGGAGACTTCTGTGTTCAGTAACATTCACGGGGACTGATGGTCTCTCAATATGCACAGGGGCTGCTTTTGTCTGCAATATGCACGAACTGCTATCCTTTTTAATATATACTCGGACTGCCGTTCTTTGTAATATGCACAGGGATTGCTGTTTAGTTTCACATATGCAGAGACTGCTCTTCAGTGTACTATTCGCAGGGATTGCTATTCTCTTTGGTATACATGGGTACTGCTAATCACTGCTTTTCTCCGTCATATAGATAGGAACTGCAGATCTAAGTGAACTAGACAAGCACTGCTGTTCTCTGTTTTATTGTCAGGAATTGTTATTCTCTACATCATTCCCAGGACAGCTGTTCTCTGCAATTTACACCAGGACAGCTGATCTCTGTAAGAAACAGAGAAACTGCTGTTCTCTGTAATACACACAGGAACTGCTCTTCTCTGGAAAGAACATAGGGACTGCAGTCCTGTTTCATATACACAGTCAGGTGTTCAGTAGAAAATATACTGCTATTTTATAGAGTTACTGCTGTTCTCTGAAATAAACACAGGGACAGCTTCCTCTGTAATTATACAGAGGAACAGCTGTTCTTTGGAAATACACTGGAACTAATGTAGTTTGCAATATGCTCAAAAACTGTTATTCTATACAATGCAGGCAAGGACTGCTATTCTTCGTAATATGCACAAGGGCTTCTGTCTTGTTTCATATACTCAGAAATTGCAGCATAGCATAGCATACACAGTGTTCTCTATGACATGCCCAGAGACTGCTGTTCACTGCAATATAGACAGTAAATGTTATTCTCTACAATCTAATATTACAAGTCAGGTGATGGCCAAGTGGTGTTATTGCTGGATTGTTAATCCAGAGATCCAGATAATATGTTGGGGACTGAATTTCGCATTTTATCCCAGTTTTATCACAATTTTATCTCACCAGTTTAATACTTAGCATAGTTCAGATTATTTAATCAATGAATCACTTCTAATGAGGCTTACAAGCATGGGCTGGTTGAGCACAGGCAGCTTGCTGCCAGCAGAGAATGGTCAAATGGACATGTTTTCTGACACGATCCATCAGTCGTCAGGATGTAGGGCCGACATATCTGGCATCCCACCAGCACCAAACCACGTGTCATGTTGTTCATTTGTGAATCACTTGTTAGACTTGTATAAAGGTGGTAACATGCTGAATGATGTATATGATAGAATTTGTTCTCACAGTTCACTGCATCCATGGGTTTTCGGCAACCATGCATAACACATCTTTGATGACACGATAATTAGTTTCTATCCCTTGCATATTTCCAACATGTAGATGATATGTTTGTGATATTTGAATCTGCATTAAAGAATTTCTTTATAATGCTCTATAATCTCCATTTTATGCTGAAATCTACC
>NW_025208665.1:12405-15000 GCF_004010195.1 Chiloscyllium plagiosum | reverse complement strand
AGGAACTTGGCTGAGACAGAGAGAAATCCCATCCCATTCCACCTGGTCTGGTCCAGAGTGAACGGAATTGCATGTGTAGCCATTTGTGTCACCCTAAGCCTCGCTCTCAATTGCTCTCTTTACTTTGCCCGATTTTTCCTTATCTCACTGGTGTCTGAAGGTGTTGACTCAGTTGGACCTGTTGAGCTAAAACAGAGGTCCATCTGTTTCTTCAGGTGATTGTTACAAACCCAGAGAAACCATCGATGTAAACAGCGGTGAGTTCCTTCCATGTCCTGGCCAACCATCACCAGCAAAGGATGGAATTACGGGTTAGTTATGTGATTGCTGATCTTGGGCCCAGTGCAGCACTGCCTGCCAATGCTGACACACAGCAACAGTCCGAGTCATTCAGAGTGCATGGGTGAAGACCCTCCGACATTTTGAGTTGTTTTCACAGACAGGTTGAGGTATCATTGAAGTAAATTACTCTTTCAATTTTGCGTCTTGGAAAACCTCACTTATTTACAAGATAGAAATCAGGGAAGGTTTTCTTTATATTTGGACGCTTTCAGATGTTACCTGGTCTAACCTCTGGATCGTTTGATTCATAGTTTGCCAGCAAAGTCTAAATTAGTTCTCCCTGAAATGTCATTAAAAGCAGATTAAGCCTCGGCACTGCTTCATTAGTCACTTGTTGTGAGTCTGGCACCTCTGCTGTGTTTTGATAACACGGTTTATGGCCATGAGGATATCCGGAGCCAAACATGAAGTCTATTCATGCGAACCTCCAGTTATGTTGTAGTGCAATCTACCAGATTATAGAGGGGAAATTCTAACACTTTCAGCAGCGTCTCCTCTTCTATTGACGCATTGCTGTGTGGTCAGTTTAACACCACCAACTCCAACTGCAAAAGTCATGGGTTTGGGGCTTATTCCAGAGAACTGAATACAGAGACCCAAGACTGACCCTCCTGGGGACAGCACTGAATAAAGAGTCTCCAGACTGACCCTCCTGGGGATGGCACTGAATACAGAGACTCCAGACTGACCCTCCTTGCGAAAGCACTGAATACAGAGACTCCAGACTGACCCTCGTGGGGATGGCACTGAATACAGAGACTCCAGACTGACCCTCCTGGGGACAGCACTGAATACAGAGACTCCGGACTGACCCTCCTGCTGACAGCACTGAATACAGAGACTCCAGACTGACCCTCCTGAGGACAGCACTGAGTACAGAGACTCCAGACTGACCCTCCTGGGGACAGCACTGAATACAGAGACTCCGGACTGACCCTCCTGGGGACAGCACTGAATACAGAGACTCCAGACTGACCCTCCTGAGGACAACACTGAATACAGAGACACCAGACTGACCCTCCCGAGGACAGCACTGAATACAGAGACTCCAGACTGACCCTCCTGAGGACAGCACTGAATACAGAGAATCCAGACTGACCCTCCTGAGGACAGCACTGAATACAGAGAATCCAGACTGACCCTCCTGAGGACAGCACTGAATACAGAGAATCCAGACTGACCCTCCTGAGGACAGCACTGAATACAGAGAATCCAGACTGACCCTCCTGAGGACAGCACTGAATACAGAGAATCCAGACTGACCCTCCTGAGGACAGCACTGAATACAGAGAATCCAGACTGACCCTCCTGAGGACAGCACTGAATACAGAGAATCCAGACTGACCCTCCTGAGGACAGCACTGAATACAGAGAATCCAGACTGACCCTCCTGAGGACAGCACTGAATACAGAGAATCCAGACTGACCCTCCTGAGGACAGCACTGAATACAGAGAATCCAGACTGACCCTCCTGAGGACAGCACTGAATACAGAGAATCCAGACTGACCCTCCTGGGGACAGCACTGAAGACAGAGACTCCAGACTGACCCTCCTGAGGACAGCACTGAATACAGAGAATCCAGACTGACCCTCCTGAGGACAGCACTGAATACAGAGAATCCAGACTGACCCTCCTGAGGACAGCACTGAATACAGAGAATCCAGACTGACCCTCCTGAGGACAGCACTGAATACAGAGAATCCAGACTGACCCTCCTGAGGACAGCACTGAATACAGAGAATCCAGACTGACCCTCCTGAGGACAGCACTGAATACAGAGAATCCAGACTGACCCTCCTGAGGACAGCACTGAATACAGAGAATCCAGACTGACCCTCCTGAGGACAGCACTGAATACAGAGAATCCAGACTGACCCTCCTGAGGACAGCACTGAATACAGAGAATCCAGACTGACCCTCCTGAGGACAGCACTGAATACAGAGAATCCAGACTGACCCTCCTGAGGACAGCACTGAATACAGAGAATCCAGACTGACCCTCCTGAGGACAGCACTGAATACAGAGAATCCAGACTGACCCTCCTGAGGACAGCACTGAATACAGAGAATCCAGACTGACCCTCCTGAGGACAGCACTGAATACAGAGAATCCAGACTGACCCTCCTGAGGACAGCACTGAATACAGAGAATCCAGACTGACCCTCCTGAGGACAGCACTGAATACAGAGACTCCAGACTGACCCTCCTGAGGACAGCACTGAATACAGAGACACCAGACTGACCCTCCT
>NW_025208665.1:0-1947 GCF_004010195.1 Chiloscyllium plagiosum | reverse complement strand
AGTGGTAGTAGAAGGAAAGTATTCTGCCTGGAAGTCTGTGGTGAGTGGTGTTCCACATGGCTCTGTCCTTGGGCCTCTATTGTTTGTAATTTTTATTAATGACTTGGATGAGGGGATTGAAGGATGGGTCAGCAAGTTTGCAGACGACACAAAGTTTGTAGATGTCGTTGACAGTATAGAGGGCTATACTGTATGCTGCAGCGGGACATTGACAGGATGCAGAGATGGGCTGAGAGGTGGCAGATGCAGTTCAACCTGGAGAAATGCGAGGTGATGCATTTTGGAAGGTCGAATTTGAAAGCTGAGTACAGGATTACGGATAGGATTCTTGGCAGTGTGGACGAACAGAGGGATCTTGGTGTGCAGATACATAGATCCCTTAAAATGGCCATCCAAGTGGACAGGATTGTTAAGAAAGCATAGGGGTGTTTTGGTTTTCATTAACGGGGAGATTGAGTTTAAGAGTCGTGAGATCTTGTTGCAGCTCTTTAAAACTTTGGTTAGACCGCACTTGGAATACTGCGTCCAGTTCTGGTCGCCCTATTGTAGGAAAGATGTGGATGCTTTGGAGAGGGTTCAGAGGAGGTTTACCAGGATGCTGCCTGGACTGGAGGGCTTATCGTGTGATGAGAGGTTGACTGAGCTCGGGCAATTTTCCATTGGAGAAAAGGATGAGGAGAGGGGACCTGATTGAGGCATACAAGATAATGAGAGTCATAGTCGATAGCCAGAGACTATTTCCCAGGGCAGAAATGACTAACACGAGGGGTCATCGTTTTAAGCTGGTTGGAGGCAAGTATAAAGGGGATGTCAGAGGTGGATTCTTTACACAGAAGTGAGAGCATTGAATGCGTTGCCAGCAGCAGTTCTTGAAGCAATGTCATAGGGGACATTTAAGAGACTACTGGATTTGCATATGGTCACAGAAATTTTGAGGGTGCATACATGAGAATCAGTGGTTGGCACAACATCGTGGGCTGAAGGGCCTGTTCTGTGCTGTACTGTTCTATAAGAGAAATAGTTAGTACATTTGCAGATGACACCAAAATTGGAGGTGTAGTGGACAGCAAAGAAGGTTACTTCAGATTCCAATGGGATTTTGGTCACATGGGCCAATGGGCTGAGGAGTGGCAGATGGAGTTTAATTTATATAAATGCGAGGAGCTGCACTTTGAGAAAGCAAATCTTAGCAGGACTTATAGACTTAATGGTAAGGTCCTTGGGAATGTTAAACAAAGTGACCTTGGAGTGCAGCTTCATAGCTCCTTGAAAGTGGAGTCGCAGGTAGATATGATAGTGAAGAAGGCGTTTGGCAAGCTTTTCTTTATTGTTCAGAATTGAGTACAGGAGATGAAAGGTCATTGGTTCGGCCACTTTTGGAAAATTGTGAAACTTGAGAAGGTTCACAAAAAATTAAAAGGATGTTGCCAGGTAGCAGGATTTGAGGTATCGGAAGAGGTTGAATAGGCTGGGGTTGTTTATCCAGGAGTGTTCGTGATTTATAAAATCATGAGGGGCATGGATAGGGTAAATAGACCAATCTCTTCCCTGGGGTGAGGAAGCCCAGAACTAGCGGGCAAACGTTTAGGGTGAGAGGAGAAAGATATAAAAGAGACCTAAGGGGAAACATTTTAACACAGAGAGTTGTGCGTGTATGGATTGAGCTACCAGAGGAAGTGGTGAAGGCTAGTACAATTGCAACATTTAAGAAGCATCGGATGGGTATATGGACAGGAAGTGTTTGGAGAGATATGGGCCGGGTGCTGGCAGGTAGGACAAGATTGGTTTGGGATATTTGATCAGCATGGACGGGTTGGACCGAAGGGACTGTTTCTGTGCTGTACATCTCTATGACTCCGTGACTAATCTAAACATATAAATAGAAAGCAGGAAATAACACTTGCACTTCACCAGAGGTTCACTAATCATGTTACCTAGTAGGGTGAG
>NW_025208664.1:0-15000 GCF_004010195.1 Chiloscyllium plagiosum | reverse complement strand
GTCAGCCCTCAGACCATTCTGCCTGGGCTTGATCAGTGTAGTCTGTCTTCATGGTGTCATGCTCCAAGCCCCAGGATCATTGTTGTCAATGAGCACCTTCCTGAAGGAGGTACGAGGATTGCAATCCCATTACTCCCAACGACGTAGGCCTAGCCCTCCCTTTGTATCCCTTGAGGTTAAAGGGCAGTGTGGCCCTTCCACCAGGTCTTACAGCTGCTGGCATGGGAACGTTCCCCTGAGGGAATAGTTCAGGAAACAGTAGGGCACCGAAAAGCGATTAAATCCCAGTGTTTGAAGGCCTATGCGTGTCTCCATGGCAACCACTGCACATTCAGCATCCCTGCGTGTTGCCTGCTTCTCATAAGCTGAGTGATTAAAGCGAGGGCATGGCAGCTGGTTGAGAGCTCAGTCAGGTTCTGTACAAAGTTCCCATCTCAGCCAGTCAGTCAGGATGGACCGAATCGGTGGCAGTGACTGGCCGTCATTGCTGTGCAATGTTTATATTTTCACAAAAGCAAAATATATCCCTGTGTGTTGACCTTAATTTTAGGGGTAGTAGACCTTTCGGAATGGCCAACAAGCTCCACTTGTTCTCGTTACTTGGCTGTCTGGGTGGAGCAGAATAAGGTGGTGACCGGGGAAACTGTGGTCAAGGCAATACTGGCAATGCATCACAGAGAGGAGGCTGGAGAAGCGCAGGAGGGGGAAGGGTGAGTGGGACATGAGGTTCTGCTCCTTGGACACTGTGGGACTCTCCCTGTGACAGTGCGGGGACTCTCCCTGTGACAGTGCGGGGATTCTCCCTGTGACAGTGTGGTGACTCTCCCTGTGACAGTGTGGGGACTCTCCCTGTGACAGTGCGGACTCTCCCTGTGACAGTGCGGGGACTCTCCCTGTGACAGTGTGGGGACTCTCCCTGTGGTTACAGAGAGTGAGTGAGTGTGTTAGTGTGTGAGTGAGTGTGATTGTGTGTGAGTGAGTGTGTTTGTGTGAGCGAGTGAGTGTGTTAGTGAGAGAGAGTGAGTGTGTTACAGAGAGTGAGTGAATGTGTTACAGAGAGTGAGTGAGTGTGTTAGTGTGTGAGTGAGTGTGATTGTGTGTGAGTGAGTGTGTTTGTGTGAGCGAGTGAGTGTGTTAGTGAGAGAGAGTGAGTGTGTTACAGAGAGTGAGTGAATGTGTTACAGAGAGTGAGTGAGTGTGTTAGTGTGTGAGTGAGTGTGATTGTGTGTGAGTGAGTGTGTTTGTGTGAGCGAGTGAGTGTGTTAGTGAGAGAGAGTGAGTGTGTTACAGAGAGTGAGTGAATGTGTTACAGAGAGTGAGTGAGTGTGTTAGTGTGTGAGTGAGTGTGATTGTGTGTGAGTGAGTGTGTTTGTGTGAGCGAGTGAGTGTGTTAGTGAGAGAGAGTGAGTGTGTTACAGAGAGTGAGTGAATGTGTTACAGAGAGTGAGTGAGTGTGTTAGTGTGTGAGTGAGTGTGATTGTGTGTGAGTGAGTGTGTTTGTGTGAGCGAGTGAGTGTGTTAGTGAGAGAGAGTGAGTGTGTTACAGAGAGTGAGTGAATGTGTTACAGAGAGTGAGTGAGTGTGTTAGTGTGTGAGTGAGTGTGATTGTGTGTGAGTGAGTGTGTTTGTGTGAGCGAGTGAGTGTGTTAGTGAGAGAGAGTGAGTGTGTTACAGAGAGTGAGTGAATGTGTTACAGAGAGTGAGTGAGTGTGTTAGTGTGTGAGTGAGTGTGATTGTGTGTGAGTGAGTGTGTTTGTGTGAGCGAGTGAGTGTGTTAGTGAGAGAGAGTGAGTGTGTTACAGAGAGTGAGTGAATGTGTTACAGAGAGTGAGTGAGTGTGTTAGTGTGTGAGTGAGTGTGATTGTGTGTGAGTGAGTGTGTTTGTGTGAGCGAGTGAGTGTGTTAGTGAGAGAGAGTGAGTGTGTTACAGAGAGTGAGTGAATGTGTTACAGAGAGTGAGTGAGTGTGTTAGTGTGTGAGTGAGTGTGATTGTGTGTGAGTGAGTGTGTTTGTGTGAGCGAGTGAGTGTGTTAGTGAGAGAGAGTGAGTGTGTTACAGAGAGTGAGTGAATGTGTTACAGAGAGTGAGTGAGTGTGTTAGTGTGTGAGTGAGTGTGATTGTGTGTGAGTGAGTGTGTTTGTGTGAGCGAGTGAGTGTGTTAGTGAGAGAGAGTGAGTGTGTTACAGAGAGTGAGTGAATGTGTTACAGAGAGTGAGTGAGTGTGTTAGTGTGTGAGTGAGTGTGATTGTGTGTGAGTGAGTGTGTTTGTGTGAGCGAGTGAGTGTGTTAGTGAGAGAGAGTGAGTGTGTTACAGAGAGTGAGTGAATGTGTTACAGAGAGTGAGTGAGTGTGTTAGTGTGTGAGTGAGTGTGATTGTGTGTGAGTGAGTGTGTTTGTGTGAGCGAGTGAGTGTGTTAGTGAGAGAGAGTGAGTGTGTTACAGAGAGTGAGTGAATGTGTTACAGAGAGTGAGTGAGTGTGTTAGTGTGTGAGTGAGTGTGATTGTGTGTGAGTGAGTGTGTTTGTGTGAGCGAGTGAGTGTGTTAGTGAGAGAGAGTGAGTGTGTTACAGAGAGTGAGTGAATGTGTTACAGAGAGTGAGTGAGTGTGTTAGTGTGTGAGTGAGTGTGATTGTGTGTGAGTGAGTGTGTTTGTGTGAGCGAGTGAGTGTGTTAGTGAGAGAGAGTGAGTGTGTTACAGAGAGTGAGTGAATGTGTTACAGAGAGTGAGTGAGTGTGTTAGTGTGTGAGTGAGTGTGATTGTGTGTGAGTGAGTGTGTTTGTGTGAGCGAGTGAGTGTGTTAGTGAGAGAGAGTGAGTGTGTTACAGAGAGTGAGTGAATGTGTTACAGAGAGTGAGTGAGTGTGTTAGTGTGTGAGTGAGTGTGATTGTGTGTGAGTGAGTGTGTTTGTGTGAGCGAGTGAGTGTGTTAGTGAGAGAGAGTGAGTGTGTTACAGAGAGTGAGTGAATGTGTTACAGAGAGTGAGTGAGTGTGTTAGTGTGTGAGTGAGTGTGATTGTGTGTGAGTGAGTGTGTTTGTGTGAGCGAGTGAGTGTGTTAGTGAGAGAGAGTGAGTGTGTTACAGAGAGTGAGTGAATGTGTTACAGAGAGTGAGTGAGTGTGTTAGTGTGTGAGTGAGTGTGATTGTGTGTGAGTGAGTGTGTTTGTGTGAGCGAGTGAGTGTGTTAGTGAGAGAGAGTGAGTGTGTTACAGAGAGTGAGTGAATGTGTTACAGAGAGTGAGTGAGTGTGTTAGTGTGTGAGTGAGTGTGATTGTGTGTGAGTGAGTGTGTTTGTGTGAGCGAGTGAGTGTGTTAGTGAGAGAGAGTGAGTGTGTTACAGAGAGTGAGTGAATGTGTTACAGAGAGTGAGTGAGTGTGTTAGTGTGTGAGTGAGTGTGATTGTGTGTGAGTGAGTGTGTTTGTGTGAGCGAGTGAGTGTGTTAGTGAGAGAGAGTGAGTGTGTTACAGAGAGTGAGTGAATGTGTTACAGAGAGTGAGTGAGTGTGTTAGTGTGTGAGTGAGTGTGATTGTGTGTGAGTGAGTGTGTTTGTGTGAGCGAGTGAGTGTGTTAGTGAGAGAGAGTGAGTGTGTTACAGAGAGTGAGTGAATGTGTTACAGAGAGTGAGTGAGTGTGTTAGTGTGTGAGTGAGTGTGATTGTGTGTGAGTGAGTGTGTTTGTGTGAGCGAGTGAGTGTGTTAGTGAGAGAGAGTGAGTGTGTTACAGAGAGTGAGTGAATGTGTTACAGAGAGTGAGTGAGTGTGTTAGTGTGTGAGTGAGTGTGATTGTGTGTGAGTGAGTGTGTTTGTGTGAGCGAGTGAGTGTGTTAGTGAGAGAGAGTGAGTGTGTTACAGAGAGTGAGTGAATGTGTTACAGAGAGTGAGTGAGTGTGTTAGTGTGTGAGTGAGTGTGATTGTGTGTGAGTGAGTGTGTTTGTGTGAGCGAGTGAGTGTGTTAGTGAGAGAGAGTGAGTGTGTTACAGAGAGTGAGTGAATGTGTTACAGAGAGTGAGTGAGTGTGTTAGTGTGTGAGTGAGTGTGATTGTGTGTGAGTGAGTGTGTTTGTGTGAGCGAGTGAGTGTGTTAGTGAGAGAGAGTGAGTGTGTTACAGAGAGTGAGTGAATGTGTTACAGAGAGTGAGTGAGTGTGTTAGTGTGTGAGTGAGTGTGATTGTGTGTGAGTGAGTGTGTTTGTGTGAGCGAGTGAGTGTGTTAGTGAGAGAGAGTGAGTGTGTTACAGAGAGTGAGTGAATGTGTTACAGAGAGTGAGTGAGTGTGTTAGTGTGTGAGTGAGTGTGATTGTGTGTGAGTGAGTGTGTTTGTGTGAGCGAGTGAGTGTGTTAGTGAGAGAGAGTGAGTGTGTTACAGAGAGTGAGTGAATGTGTTACAGAGAGTGAGTGAGTGTGTTAGTGTGTGAGTGAGTGTGATTGTGTGTGAGTGAGTGTGTTTGTGTGAGCGAGTGAGTGTGTTAGTGAGAGAGAGTGAGTGTGTTACAGAGAGTGAGTGAATGTGTTACAGAGAGTGAGTGAGTGTGTTAGTGTGTGAGTGAGTGTGATTGTGTGTGAGTGAGTGTGTTTGTGTGAGCGAGTGAGTGTGTTAGTGAGAGAGAGTGAGTGTGTTACAGAGAGTGAGTGAATGTGTTACAGAGAGTGAGTGAGTGTGTTAGTGTGTGAGTGAGTGTGATTGTGTGTGAGTGAGTGTGTTTGTGTGAGCGAGTGAGTGTGTTAGTGAGAGAGAGTGAGTGTGTTACAGAGAGTGAGTGAATGTGTTACAGAGAGTGAGTGAGTGTGTTAGTGTGTGAGTGAGTGTGATTGTGTGTGAGTGAGTGTGTTTGTGTGAGCGAGTGAGTGTGTTAGTGAGAGAGAGTGAGTGTGTTACAGAGAGTGAGTGAATGTGTTACAGAGAGTGAGTGAGTGTGTTAGTGTGTGAGTGAGTGTGATTGTGTGTGAGTGAGTGTGTTTGTGTGAGCGAGTGAGTGTGTTAGTGAGAGAGAGTGAGTGTGTTACAGAGAGTGAGTGAATGTGTTACAGAGAGTGAGTGAGTGTGTTAGTGTGTGAGTGAGTGTGATTGTGTGTGAGTGAGTGTGTTTGTGTGAGCGAGTGAGTGTGTTAGTGAGAGAGAGTGAGTGTGTTACAGAGAGTGAGTGAATGTGTTACAGAGAGTGAGTGAGTGTGTTAGTGTGTGAGTGAGTGTGATTGTGTGTGAGTGAGTGTGTTTGTGTGAGCGAGTGAGTGTGTTAGTGAGAGAGAGTGAGTGTGTTACAGAGAGTGAGTGAATGTGTTACAGAGAGTGAGTGAGTGTGTTAGTGTGTGAGTGAGTGTGATTGTGTGTGAGTGAGTGTGTTTGTGTGAGCGAGTGAGTGTGTTAGTGAGAGAGAGTGAGTGTGTTACAGAGAGTGAGTGAATGTGTTACAGAGAGTGAGTGAGTGTGTTAGTGTGTGAGTGAGTGTGATTGTGTGTGAGTGAGTGTGTTTGTGTGAGCGAGTGAGTGTGTTAGTGAGAGAGAGTGAGTGTGTTACAGAGAGTGAGTGAATGTGTTACAGAGAGTGAGTGAGTGTGTTAGTGTGTGAGTGAGTGTGATTGTGTGTGAGTGAGTGTGTTTGTGTGAGCGAGTGAGTGTGTTAGTGAGAGAGAGTGAGTGTGTTACAGAGAGTGAGTGAATGTGTTACAGAGAGTGAGTGAGTGTGTTAGTGTGTGAGTGAGTGTGATTGTGTGTGAGTGAGTGTGTTTGTGTGAGCGAGTGAGTGTGTTAGTGAGAGAGAGTGAGTGTGTTACAGAGAGTGAGTGAATGTGTTACAGAGAGTGAGTGAGTGTGTTAGTGTGTGAGTGAGTGTGATTGTGTGTGAGTGAGTGTGTTTGTGTGAGCGAGTGAGTGTGTTAGTGAGAGAGAGTGAGTGTGTTACAGAGAGTGAGTGAATGTGTTACAGAGAGTGAGTGAGTGTGTTAGTGTGTGAGTGAGTGTGATTGTGTGTGAGTGAGTGTGTTTGTGTGAGCGAGTGAGTGTGTTAGTGAGAGAGAGTGAGTGTGTTACAGAGAGTGAGTGAATGTGTTACAGAGAGTGAGTGAGTGTGTTAGTGTGTGAGTGAGTGTGATTGTGTGTGAGTGAGTGTGTTTGTGTGAGCGAGTGAGTGTGTTAGTGAGAGAGAGTGAGTGTGTTACAGAGAGTGAGTGAATGTGTTACAGAGAGTGAGTGAGTGTGTTAGTGTGTGAGTGAGTGTGATTGTGTGTGAGTGAGTGTGTTTGTGTGAGCGAGTGAGTGTGTTAGTGAGAGAGAGTGAGTGTGTTACAGAGAGTGAGTGAATGTGTTACAGAGAGTGAGTGAGTGTGTTAGTGTGTGAGTGAGTGTGATTGTGTGTGAGTGAGTGTGTTTGTGTGAGCGAGTGAGTGTGTTAGTGAGAGAGAGTGAGTGTGTTACAGAGAGTGAGTGAATGTGTTACAGAGAGTGAGTGAGTGTGTTAGTGTGTGAGTGAGTGTGATTGTGTGTGAGTGAGTGTGTTTGTGTGAGCGAGTGAGTGTGTTAGTGAGAGAGAGTGAGTGTGTTACAGAGAGTGAGTGAATGTGTTACAGAGAGTGAGTGAGTGTGTTAGTGTGTGAGTGAGTGTGATTGTGTGTGAGTGAGTGTGTTTGTGTGAGCGAGTGAGTGTGTTAGTGAGAGAGAGTGAGTGTGTTACAGAGAGTGAGTGAATGTGTTACAGAGAGTGAGTGAGTGTGTTAGTGTGTGAGTGAGTGTGATTGTGTGTGAGTGAGTGTGTTTGTGTGAGCGAGTGAGTGTGTTAGTGAGAGAGAGTGAGTGTGTTACAGAGAGTGAGTGAATGTGTTACAGAGAGTGAGTGAGTGTGTTAGTGTGTGAGTGAGTGTGATTGTGTGTGAGTGAGTGTGTTTGTGTGAGCGAGTGAGTGTGTTAGTGAGAGAGAGTGAGTGTGTTACAGAGAGTGAGTGAATGTGTTACAGAGAGTGAGTGAGTGTGTTAGTGTGTGAGTGAGTGTGATTGTGTGTGAGTGAGTGTGTTTGTGTGAGCGAGTGAGTGTGTTAGTGAGAGAGAGTGAGTGTGTTACAGAGAGTGAGTGAATGTGTTACAGAGAGTGAGTGAGTGTGTTAGTGTGTGAGTGAGTGTGATTGTGTGTGAGTGAGTGTGTTTGTGTGAGCGAGTGAGTGTGTTAGTGAGAGAGAGTGAGTGTGTTACAGAGAGTGAGTGAATGTGTTACAGAGAGTGAGTGAGTGTGTTAGTGTGTGAGTGAGTGTGATTGTGTGTGAGTGAGTGTGTTTGTGTGAGCGAGTGAGTGTGTTAGTGAGAGAGAGTGAGTGTGTTACAGAGAGTGAGTGAATGTGTTACAGAGAGTGAGTGAGTGTGTTAGTGTGTGAGTGAGTGTGATTGTGTGTGAGTGAGTGTGTTTGTGTGAGCGAGTGAGTGTGTTAGTGAGAGAGAGTGAGTGTGTTACAGAGAGTGAGTGAATGTGTTACAGAGAGTGAGTGAGTGTGTTAGTGTGTGAGTGAGTGTGATTGTGTGTGAGTGAGTGTGTTTGTGTGAGCGAGTGAGTGTGTTAGTGAGAGAGAGTGAGTGTGTTACAGAGAGTGAGTGAATGTGTTACAGAGAGTGAGTGAGTGTGTTAGTGTGTGAGTGAGTGTGATTGTGTGTGAGTGAGTGTGTTTGTGTGAGCGAGTGAGTGTGTTAGTGAGAGAGAGTGAGTGTGTTACAGAGAGTGAGTGAATGTGTTACAGAGAGTGAGTGAGTGTGTTAGTGTGTGAGTGAGTGTGATTGTGTGTGAGTGAGTGTGTTTGTGTGAGCGAGTGAGTGTGTTAGTGAGAGAGAGTGAGTGTGTTACAGAGAGTGAGTGAATGTGTTACAGAGAGTGAGTGAGTGTGTTAGTGTGTGAGTGAGTGTGATTGTGTGTGAGTGAGTGTGTTTGTGTGAGCGAGTGAGTGTGTTAGTGAGAGAGAGTGAGTGTGTTACAGAGAGTGAGTGAATGTGTTACAGAGAGTGAGTGAGTGTGTTAGTGTGTGAGTGAGTGTGATTGTGTGTGAGTGAGTGTGTTTGTGTGAGCGAGTGAGTGTGTTAGTGAGAGAGAGTGAGTGTGTTACAGAGAGTGAGTGAATGTGTTACAGAGAGTGAGTGAGTGTGTTAGTGTGTGAGTGAGTGTGATTGTGTGTGAGTGAGTGTGTTTGTGTGAGCGAGTGAGTGTGTTAGTGAGAGAGAGTGAGTGTGTTACAGAGAGTGAGTGAATGTGTTACAGAGAGTGAGTGAGTGTGTTAGTGTGTGAGTGAGTGTGATTGTGTGTGAGTGAGTGTGTTTGTGTGAGCGAGTGAGTGTGTTAGTGAGAGAGAGTGAGTGTGTTACAGAGAGTGAGTGAATGTGTTACAGAGAGTGAGTGAGTGTGTTAGTGTGTGAGTGAGTGTGATTGTGTGTGAGTGAGTGTGTTTGTGTGAGCGAGTGAGTGTGTTAGTGAGAGAGAGTGAGTGTGTTACAGAGAGTGAGTGAATGTGTTACAGAGAGTGAGTGAGTGTGTTAGTGTGTGAGTGAGTGTGATTGTGTGTGAGTGAGTGTGTTTGTGTGAGCGAGTGAGTGTGTTAGTGAGAGAGAGTGAGTGTGTTACAGAGAGTGAGTGAATGTGTTACAGAGAGTGAGTGAGTGTGTTAGTGTGTGAGTGAGTGTGATTGTGTGTGAGTGAGTGTGTTTGTGTGAGCGAGTGAGTGTGTTAGTGAGAGAGAGTGAGTGTGTTACAGAGAGTGAGTGAATGTGTTACAGAGAGTGAGTGAGTGTGTTAGTGTGTGAGTGAGTGTGATTGTGTGTGAGTGAGTGTGTTTGTGTGAGCGAGTGAGTGTGTTAGTGAGAGAGAGTGAGTGTGTTACAGAGAGTGAGTGAATGTGTTACAGAGAGTGAGTGAGTGTGTTAGTGTGTGAGTGAGTGTGATTGTGTGTGAGTGAGTGTGTTTGTGTGAGCGAGTGAGTGTGTTAGTGAGAGAGAGTGAGTGTGTTACAGAGAGTGAGTGAATGTGTTACAGAGAGTGAGTGAGTGTGTTAGTGTGTGAGTGAGTGTGATTGTGTGTGAGTGAGTGTGTTTGTGTGAGCGAGTGAGTGTGTTAGTGAGAGAGAGTGAGTGTGTTACAGAGAGTGAGTGAATGTGTTACAGAGAGTGAGTGAGTGTGTTAGTGTGTGAGTGAGTGTGATTGTGTGTGAGTGAGTGTGTTTGTGTGAGCGAGTGAGTGTGTTAGTGAGAGAGAGTGAGTGTGTTACAGAGAGTGAGTGAATGTGTTACAGAGAGTGAGTGAGTGTGTTAGTGTGTGAGTGAGTGTGATTGTGTGTGAGTGAGTGTGTTTGTGTGAGCGAGTGAGTGTGTTAGTGAGAGAGAGTGAGTGTGTTACAGAGAGTGAGTGAATGTGTTACAGAGAGTGAGTGAGTGTGTTAGTGTGTGAGTGAGTGTGATTGTGTGTGAGTGAGTGTGTTTGTGTGAGCGAGTGAGTGTGTTAGTGAGAGAGAGTGAGTGTGTTACAGAGAGTGAGTGAATGTGTTACAGAGAGTGAGTGAGTGTGTTAGTGTGTGAGTGAGTGTGATTGTGTGTGAGTGAGTGTGTTTGTGTGAGCGAGTGAGTGTGTTAGTGAGAGAGAGTGAGTGTGTTACAGAGAGTGAGTGAATGTGTTACAGAGAGTGAGTGAGTGTGTTAGTGTGTGAGTGAGTGTGATTGTGTGTGAGTGAGTGTGTTTGTGTGAGCGAGTGAGTGTGTTAGTGAGAGAGAGTGAGTGTGTTACAGAGAGTGAGTGAATGTGTTACAGAGAGTGAGTGAGTGTGTTAGTGTGTGAGTGAGTGTGATTGTGTGTGAGTGAGTGTGTTTGTGTGAGCGAGTGAGTGTGTTAGTGAGAGAGAGTGAGTGTGTTACAGAGAGTGAGTGAATGTGTTACAGAGAGTGAGTGAGTGTGTTAGTGTGTGAGTGAGTGTGATTGTGTGTGAGTGAGTGTGTTTGTGTGAGCGAGTGAGTGTGTTAGTGAGAGAGAGTGAGTGTGTTACAGAGAGTGAGTGAATGTGTTACAGAGAGTGAGTGAGTGTGTTAGTGTGTGAGTGAGTGTGATTGTGTGTGAGTGAGTGTGTTTGTGTGAGCGAGTGAGTGTGTTAGTGAGAGAGAGTGAGTGTGTTACAGAGAGTGAGTGAATGTGTTACAGAGAGTGAGTGAGTGTGTTAGTGTGTGAGTGAGTGTGATTGTGTGTGAGTGAGTGTGTTTGTGTGAGCGAGTGAGTGTGTTAGTGAGAGAGAGTGAGTGTGTTACAGAGAGTGAGTGAATGTGTTACAGAGAGTGAGTGAGTGTGTTAGTGTGTGAGTGAGTGTGATTGTGTGTGAGTGAGTGTGTTTGTGTGAGCGAGTGAGTGTGTTAGTGAGAGAGAGTGAGTGTGTTACAGAGAGTGAGTGAATGTGTTACAGAGAGTGAGTGAGTGTGTTAGTGTGTGAGTGAGTGTGATTGTGTGTGAGTGAGTGTGTTTGTGTGAGCGAGTGAGTGTGTTAGTGAGAGAGAGTGAGTGTGTTACAGAGAGTGAGTGAATGTGTTACAGAGAGTGAGTGAGTGTGTTAGTGTGTGAGTGAGTGTGATTGTGTGTGAGTGAGTGTGTTTGTGTGAGCGAGTGAGTGTGTTAGTGAGAGAGAGTGAGTGTGTTACAGAGAGTGAGTGAATGTGTTACAGAGAGTGAGTGAGTGTGTTAGTGTGTGAGTGAGTGTGATTGTGTGTGAGTGAGTGTGTTTGTGTGAGCGAGTGAGTGTGTTAGTGAGAGAGAGTGAGTGTGTTACAGAGAGTGAGTGAATGTGTTACAGAGAGTGAGTGAGTGTGTTAGTGTGTGAGTGAGTGTGATTGTGTGTGAGTGAGTGTGTTTGTGTGAGCGAGTGAGTGTGTTAGTGAGAGAGAGTGAGTGTGTTACAGAGAGTGAGTGAATGTGTTACAGAGAGTGAGTGAGTGTGTTAGTGTGTGAGTGAGTGTGATTGTGTGTGAGTGAGTGTGTTTGTGTGAGCGAGTGAGTGTGTTAGTGAGAGAGAGTGAGTGTGTTACAGAGAGTGAGTGAATGTGTTACAGAGAGTGAGTGAGTGTGTTAGTGTGTGAGTGAGTGTGATTGTGTGTGAGTGAGTGTGTTTGTGTGAGCGAGTGAGTGTGTTAGTGAGAGAGAGTGAGTGTGTTACAGAGAGTGAGTGAATGTGTTACAGAGAGTGAGTGAGTGTGTTAGTGTGTGAGTGAGTGTGATTGTGTGTGAGTGAGTGTGTTTGTGTGAGCGAGTGAGTGTGTTAGTGAGAGAGAGTGAGTGTGTTACAGAGAGTGAGTGAATGTGTTACAGAGAGTGAGTGAGTGTGTTAGTGTGTGAGTGAGTGTGATTGTGTGTGAGTGAGTGTGTTTGTGTGAGCGAGTGAGTGTGTTAGTGAGAGAGAGTGAGTGTGTTACAGAGAGTGAGTGAATGTGTTACAGAGAGTGAGTGAGTGTGTTAGTGTGTGAGTGAGTGTGATTGTGTGTGAGTGAGTGTGTTTGTGTGAGCGAGTGAGTGTGTTAGTGAGAGAGAGTGAGTGTGTTACAGAGAGTGAGTGAATGTGTTACAGAGAGTGAGTGAGTGTGTTAGTGTGTGAGTGAGTGTGATTGTGTGTGAGTGAGTGTGTTTGTGTGAGCGAGTGAGTGTGTTAGTGAGAGAGAGTGAGTGTGTTACAGAGAGTGAGTGAATGTGTTACAGAGAGTGAGTGAGTGTGTTAGTGTGTGAGTGAGTGTGATTGTGTGTGAGTGAGTGTGTTTGTGTGAGCGAGTGAGTGTGTTAGTGAGAGAGAGTGAGTGTGTTACAGAGAGTGAGTGAATGTGTTACAGAGAGTGAGTGAGTGTGTTAGTGTGTGAGTGAGTGTGATTGTGTGTGAGTGAGTGTGTTTGTGTGAGCGAGTGAGTGTGTTAGTGAGAGAGAGTGAGTGTGTTACAGAGAGTGAGTGAATGTGTTACAGAGAGTGAGTGAGTGTGTTAGTGTGTGAGTGAGTGTGATTGTGTGTGAGTGAGTGTGTTTGTGTGAGCGAGTGAGTGTGTTAGTGAGAGAGAGTGAGTGTGTTACAGAGAGTGAGTGAATGTGTTACAGAGAGTGAGTGAGTGTGTTAGTGTGTGAGTGAGTGTGATTGTGTGTGAGTGAGTGTGTTTGTGTGAGCGAGTGAGTGTGTTAGTGAGAGAGAGTGAGTGTGTTACAGAGAGTGAGTGAATGTGTTACAGAGAGTGAGTGAGTGTGTTAGTGTGTGAGTGAGTGTGATTGTGTGTGAGTGAGTGTGTTTGTGTGAGCGAGTGAGTGTGTTAGTGAGAGAGAGTGAGTGTGTTACAGAGAGTGAGTGAATGTGTTACAGAGAGTGAGTGAGTGTGTTAGTGTGTGAGTGAGTGTGATTGTGTGTGAGTGAGTGTGTTTGTGTGAGCGAGTGAGTGTGTTAGTGAGAGAGAGTGAGTGTGTTACAGAGAGTGAGTGAATGTGTTACAGAGAGTGAGTGAGTGTGTTAGTGTGTGAGTGAGTGTGATTGTGTGTGAGTGAGTGTGTTTGTGTGAGCGAGTGAGTGTGTTAGTGAGAGAGAGTGAGTGTGTTACAGAGAGTGAGTGAATGTGTTACAGAGAGTGAGTGAGTGTGTTAGTGTGTGAGTGAGTGTGATTGTGTGTGAGTGAGTGTGTTTGTGTGAGCGAGTGAGTGTGTTAGTGAGAGAGAGTGAGTGTGTTACAGAGAGTGAGTGAATGTGTTACAGAGAGTGAGTGAGTGTGTTAGTGTGTGAGTGAGTGTGATTGTGTGTGAGTGAGTGTGTTTGTGTGAGCGAGTGAGTGTGTTAGTGAGAGAGAGTGAGTGTGTTACAGAGAGTGAGTGAATGTGTTACAGAGAGTGAGTGAGTGTGTTAGTGTGTGAGTGAGTGTGATTGTGTGTGAGTGAGTGTGTTTGTGTGAGCGAGTGAGTGTGTTAGTGAGAGAGAGTGAGTGTGTTACAGAGAGTGAGTGAATGTGTTACAGAGAGTGAGTGAGTGTGTTAGTGTGTGAGTGAGTGTGATTGTGTGTGAGTGAGTGTGTTTGTGTGAGCGAGTGAGTGTGTTAGTGAGAGAGAGTGAGTGTGTTACAGAGAGTGAGTGAATGTGTTACAGAGAGTGAGTGAGTGTGTTAGTGTGTGAGTGAGTGTGATTGTGTGTGAGTGAGTGTGTTTGTGTGAGCGAGTGAGTGTGTTAGTGAGAGAGAGTGAGTGTGTTACAGAGAGTGAGTGAATGTGTTACAGAGAGTGAGTGAGTGTGTTAGTGTGTGAGTGAGTGTGATTGTGTGTGAGTGAGTGTGTTTGTGTGAGCGAGTGAGTGTGTTAGTGAGAGAGAGTGAGTGTGTTACAGAGAGTGAGTGAATGTGTTACAGAGAGTGAGTGAGTGTGTTAGTGTGTGAGTGAGTGTGATTGTGTGTGAGTGAGTGTGTTTGTGTGAGCGAGTGAGTGTGTTAGTGAGAGAGAGTGAGTGTGTTACAGAGAGTGAGTGAATGTGTTACAGAGAGTGAGTGAGTGTGTTAGTGTGTGAGTGAGTGTGATTGTGTGTGAGTGAGTGTGTTTGTGTGAGCGAGTGAGTGTGTTAGTGAGAGAGAGTGAGTGTGTTACAGAGAGTGAGTGAATGTGTTACAGAGAGTGAGTGAGTGTGTTAGTGTGTGAGTGAGTGTGATTGTGTGTGAGTGAGTGTGTTTGTGTGAGCGAGTGAGTGTGTTAGTGAGAGAGAGTGAGTGTGTTACAGAGAGTGAGTGAATGTGTTACAGAGAGTGAGTGAGTGTGTTAGTGTGTGAGTGAGTGTGATTGTGTGTGAGTGAGTGTGTTTGTGTGAGCGAGTGAGTGTGTTAGTGAGAGAGAGTGAGTGTGTTACAGAGAGTGAGTGAATGTGTTAGTGTGTTAGGGAGAGCTAGTGAGTGTTAGTCTGAGCAAACACCTGCATTCACATGAATTAGTGAATGTGTGAGGCAGAGTATGTTTGTGGTACCTATATTAGTGTGTTTTAGTGCTTGTGGGAGTGTATGTACCAGAGAATGTAAGTTGGCATCCGGTGAGAGACTGGAATTGTGGAGTACATCTTTGTGAATGTGTTGTTTGTGAGGATGTGTCTAGTAATGTATCAGTCTGATTGTGTATTAAACTGACACAAAAGGTTTTCATCAACTGGTGCAGAGATATGATTGCACATCTCCAGAGCTAGTGGGGCTCGATCTTGGGTCTCCTAGCTCAGAGACTGGGGACATTATCACTGCACCACATGAACCATCAGTCATTTATACACACTGTAAGTATGAGTATTGAGATCCCATATCTAATGACAGCTGCTCATTGTTTATTCACCAATCAGAAATGCAATTAGCCACATCTGGATTCTCAGCTAGCCCCATATGGTGAGTGGACAGCACAGAATAGAACAGCTGGATCTGCAGCACTAAGAATTAATCAGCAATTCACATCAAACATTTATACTGCACTCTGTAGGGAGGAGTGAAACATTCCTCTTTTAACCAGTAAATGGCAGGAAGCTTTTCTGTTTCCATCATCACAATGCAGCTATGAAAAGAAGCCCAATCTTTGGCAATGTGATTCCCTCACGTTCCTCAACCCTTTTCTGCCTTCAACTGTCTAGGGTCCTCAAGCTCTGGGATTCCAATTCAGAACCATCTATGCTCTGTAGAATATTAGGAACAAGAGGAAACCATTCAGCTCAGCCACTCAAACAGCTGATCTGTGCCTCAGTTGCATTTTCCTGCATTCGCTTGCTGAACCTTCATAAACTTAACTTGGTAAATTGCCAATAAGGTATCAGTCAGGGTGGCAATGTGGAGCATTTCAGCTGGAAGCTACGTAACTTCATTTCCAGGAGCCTGGCCTCTGCAGCCAGAAGACATATATCCAGGCTTTATTTAAATAATTAAACAAACACTTGGGGGAGCAATAGTTTTTTTTTGGCATTTTCGCCCAATCAGAGTCAACCTGCAACTAACCAGTATCCTTTCTTCATGCAGTCTAAAGTGTTGCTGCCTTTGTAACTTGGCATT
>NW_025208663.1:14743-15000 GCF_004010195.1 Chiloscyllium plagiosum | reverse complement strand
AAAAAACAAAACATTAAATAATACATTTGTAATTCTCCCTGCCTGGATGTATTAAATTATTGATCATATTTCGAATGAAAGATGTAAGTATTTTGAGACTTTTTGAAGTTTAATGGATTAAAGTCAGACTCTGAGATGGAGCTTATCTTCGCTCTGACATCGAGTCATCCAGTCTGACTAACTGTTTCCGCGAAACTTCCGGCATTAACAGGGGCGCTGCAAGTGAGGTGAGTGAGAGAGGGAATGGGGGGGGGGAG
>NW_025208663.1:7421-8601 GCF_004010195.1 Chiloscyllium plagiosum | reverse complement strand
GAGAGAGAGAGGTGAGGGTGAGAGAGAGAAGGTGGGAAAGTGTGGGTGAGAGAGAGAGGTGAAGGTGAGAGAGAGAAGGTGGGAGAGTGAGGGTGAGAGAGAGAGGTGAGGGTGAGAGAGAAGGTGGGAGAGTGTGGGTGAGAGAGAGAGAGAAGGTGAGGGTGAGAGAGAGAAAGTGGGAGAGTGTGGGTGAGAGAGAGAGGTGAGGGTGAGAGAGAGAAGGTGGGAGAGTGAGGGTGAGAGTGTGGGTACCTTCTGTCGGGGGTGGGGTTGTGATGGCCATCTCCTTGTGACATCAGATGGTGATGTCTGGTGGTAACACACTGGGCCATCATCATGACGTCACAAACCTTGGATACCTCACACACATGTCCGTCTGAAACTAGACAGGACGTAATGCAGAATAATAAAGTATAATAACTTAACCTCCATCTCCCCAAAAAACATCCCCTCCCCAAAGAAGATTCAAGACAATCTGACCAGTTCCCTGACCACCCTCCTCAGTGGAAGACCTTTGTTGTGTCAGATGGGATTGGTGTTCAGTTATGTGAGAACCAAGACCAACTCTCCCAGTGACATCTAAGAACTGGAAGACCAACCTACAGCATTCCATGATCTGGACAACTGGTCAACAAAAGCGCACGTGGGTCCTGTGAATATCAGACAGAAACACAGTAGAGATGGAGGAAAGCGCAGAGAGCGAGGGGATGAAGGACGATCTGGCACAGGAGGAGAAGAAATTGGAGGGGGAGAATGAGCAAAATGAAGCAAAGACAGAGCAGGAGGAAGAGGAGGAGGACACGGTACAGGAAAACATGACCAAGAGTGCAGAAGCTGAAGACAACGCAGCAGACAAGGAAGACGAGGCAGTGGCCGAGGGAGAGAAAGAGAAGACAGAGGCAGCTGAGAAAGAGGAGGAATCAGAAGGGGCCACAGCCGACAAAAAGGATGAGGAAGGCATAGTAAGCGAGGAGAATGCCAAAGACTTGGAGGAGGAGAAGAGCAACAAAGAAATAGAAGAGGGAGAAGGGGCAGCTGAAGAAAAATCGGCTGAGGAAGATGTTGGACAAGAGGGAGAGCAGCCAGCAGAAGGCGAGAAAGGAGAAGAGGGGGAGAAGGCAGCGGAGGAAGAGAAAGAAGAAGAGGGAGAGAAGGCAGCGGAGGAAGAGAAAGGAGAAGA
>NW_025208663.1:0-6376 GCF_004010195.1 Chiloscyllium plagiosum | reverse complement strand
GAGAAACCTGCAGAGGAAGAGGTGGCCACAGAAGGAGAGGTGCCAGCAGAGGAAGAGAAGCCAGCTGAGGAAGAGGTACCAGCAGAGGAAGAGAAACCAGCAGAGGAAGAGGTGGCCACCGAAGGAGAGGTGCCAGCAGAGGAAGAGAAACCAGCTGAGGAAGAGGTACCAGCAGAGGAAGAGAAGCCGGCAGAGGAAGAGGTGGCCACAGAAGGAGAGGTGCCAGCAGAGGAAGAGAAGCCAGCTGAGGAAGAAGTAACCACAGAAGGAGAGGTGCCAGCAGAGGAAGAGAAACCAGCTGAGGAAGAGGTACCAGCAGAGGAAGAGAAGCCGGCAGAGGAAGAGGTACCAGCTGAGGAAGAGAAGCCGGCAGAGGAAGAAGTAACAGCAGAGGAGGAGAAACCAGCTGAGGAAGAGGTACCAGCTGAGGAGGAGAAACCAGCAGAGGAAGAGGTACCAGCTGAGGAAAAGGTACCAGCAGAGGAAGAGAAGCCGGCAGAGGAAGAGAAGCCGGCAGAGGAAGAGGTACCAGCAGAGCAAGAGGTACCAGCAGAAGAAGAGAAACCAGCTGAGGAAGAGGTACCAGCGGAGGAAGAGAAACCAGCTGAGGAAGAGGTACCAGCAGAGGAAGAGAAACCAGCAGAGGAAGAGGTACCAGCAGAGAAAGAGGTACCAGCAGAGGAAGAGGTACTAGCAGAAGAAGAGAAACCAGCTGAGGAAGAGGTACCAGCTGAGGAAGAGGTACCAGGAGAGGAAGAGAAACCGGCAGAGGAAGAGGTACCAGCAGAGGAAGAGAAACCAGCAGAGGAAGAGGTACCAGCAGAGCAAGAGGTACCAGCAGAGGAAGAGAAGCCGGCAGAGGAAGAGGTACCAGCAGAGGAAGAGAAACCAGCAGAGGAAGAGGTACCAGCAGAGGAAGAGAAACCGGCAGAGGAAGAGAAGCCGGCAGAGGAAGAGGTACCAGCAGAGCAAGAGATACCAGCAGAGGAAGAGAAGCCGGCAGAGGAAGTGGTACCAGCAGAGGAAGAGATACCAGCAGAGGAGGAGAAACCAGCAGAGGAAGAGGTACCAGCAGAGGAAGAGAAGCCGGCAGAGGAAGAGTTACCAGCAGAGGAAGAGGTACTAGCAGAGGAGGAGAAGCCAGCAGAGGAAGAGGTACCGGCAGAGGGAGAGATACCAGCAGAGGAAGAGGTACCAGCAGAGGAGGAGAAACCAGCTGAGGAAGAGGTACCAGCAGGAGAAGAGGTACCAGCAGAGGAAGAGAAGCCAGCAGAGGAAGAGGTACCAGCAGAGGGAGAGGTACCAGTAGAGGAAGAGGTACAAGCAGAGGAGGAGAAACCAGCTGAGGAAGAGGTACCAACAGAGGAAGAGGTACCAGCAGAAGAAGAGAAGCCGGCAGAGGGAGAGGTACCAGCAGAGGAAGAGAAACCAGCTGAGGAAGAGGTACCAGCAGAGGAAGAGAAGCCGGCAGAGGGAGAGGTACCAGCAGAGGAAGAGAAACCAGCTGAGGAAGAGGTACCAACAGAGGAAGAGAAGCCGGCAGAGGAAGAGGTACCAGCAGAGGCAGAGAAGCCAGCAGAGGAAGAGGAACCAGCTGAGGAAGAGGTACCAGCTGAGGAACAGGTATCAGCTGAGGAAGAGGTACCAGCAGAGGCAGAAGTACCAGCAGAGGAAGAGGTACCAGCAGAGGAAGAGGTACCAGCAGAGGAAGAGAAGCCAGCAGAGGAAGAGATACCAACAGAGGAAGAGAAGCCAGCTGAGGAAGAGATACCAGCTGAGGGAGAGGTATCAGCAGAGGAAGAGAAACCAGTAGAGGAAGAGGTACCAGCAGAGGAAGAGGTACCAGCAGAGGAAGAGAAGCCAGTAGAGGAAGAGGTACCAGCAGAAGAAGAGAAGCCAGCAGAGGAAGTGATAGCAGCAGAGGAAGAGAAACCAGCTGAGGAAGAGGTACCAGCAGAGGAAGAGATACCAGCAGAGGAAGTGATACCAGCTGAGGAAGAGGTACCAGCAGAGGAGCAGGTACCGGCAGAGGGAGAGGTACCAGCAGAGGAACAGATACCAGCAGAGGAAGAGAGACCAGCTGAGGAAGAGATACCAGCAGGGGAAGAGGTACCAGCAGAGGAAGAGTTACCAGCAGAGGAAGAAGTACCAGCAGAGGAAGAGAAACCAGCCGAGGAAGAAGTACCTGCAGAGGAAGAGGTACCAGCAGAAGAAGAGAAACCAGCTGAGGAAGAGGTACCAGCAGAGGAAGAGGTTCCTGCAGAGGAAGAGATTCCTGCAGAGGAAGAGGTACCAGCAGAAGAAGAGAAACCAGCTGAGGAAGAAGTACCAGCAGAGGAAGAGGTTCCTGCAGAGGAAGAGATTCCTGCAGAGGAAGAGGTACCAGCAGAAGAGGAAGAGGTACCAGCAGAGGAAGAGAAGCCGGCAGAGGAAGAGGTACCAGCAGAGGAAGAGAAACCAGCAGAAGAAGAGGTACCAGCAGAGGAAGAGGTACCAGCAGAGGAAGAGAAACCAGAAGAGGAAGAGGTACCAGCAGAGGAAGAGAAACCAGCAGAGGAAGAGAAGCCGGCAGAGGAAGAGTTACCAGCAGAGGAAGAAGTACCAGCAGAGGAAGAGAAACCAGCCGAGGAAGAGGTACCAGCAGAGGAAGAGGTCCCAGCAGAGGAAGAGGAAGTGGCAGAGGAGGAGAAGCCAGCGGAGGAAGGCGGATTTGAAGAAAAAGTGGAAGAAAGATTGGATGAGGAAGCCCAAAGAAAGGCAAGTGAAGTGATGGAAGGTGTGGGAACAGTGCCAATACCAGGTGGAATTCAATTGGGGATAGAGGAAGCAGAGGGAAAGAGAGAGGAAGAGAAGGAGATGGAAAAGGCTGAACAAAAAATGTGGGCAGAATCTCCAAAAGATGTATGTGAGTTGCAGGATGACCTGAGTGAGGAGTGGGACGAGTCACAATCAGTTATGTTAACAACAGCATCATCATCAATTGAAGAGGTGTGTGAACTGCCATTGGTGGAGAAGAGAGAAAAGGAGGCAGAAAAAGGCAAAGATAAAGAGGGAGCAGAGAAACATGATAAAATAGAGTTAGAGGACCAGGAAAAAGCAGAAAAGATGGAGGAGGAGAAAGGGCCAGAAGATGAGGAGAAGGCAGTAGAGGAAGCAGAGAAGGAGGCGGAGCCAGCAGAGGAAGAAATGGCACCAGAGGAAGAGAAAGAGGGAGAGGAAGAGAGACCTGCAGAGGAAGAGGGTGTGACAGAGGAAGAGAGAGCAGCAAGAGGAAGTAGGAGAGGAAGAGAGACCTGCAGAGGAAGAGAGGGCAGCAGAGGAAGTAGGAGAGGAAGAGAGACCTGCAGAGGAAGAGAGGGCAGCAGAGGAAGTAGGAGAGGAAGAGAGACCTGCAGAGGAAGAGAGGGCAGCAGAGGAAGTAGGAGAGGAAGAGAGACCTGCAGAGGAAGAGAGGGCAGCAGAGGAAGTAGGAGAGGAAGAGAGACCTGCAGAGGAAGAGAGGGCAGCAGAGGAAGTAGGAGAGGAAGAGAGACCTGCAGAGGAAGAGAGGGCAGCAGAGGAAGTAGGAGAGGAAGAGAGACCTGCAGAGGAAGAGAGGGCAGCAGAGGAAGAGATAGCAGGAGAGGAGGAGAAGCCAGCAGAGGAAGAGGGGGCAGCGGAGGAAGAGATGCCAGCAGAGGAAGAGGGGGCAGCGGAGGAAGAGATGCCAGCAGAGGAAGAGAAAGAAGGAGAGGAGGAAAAACCATCAGAGGAAGAGAAAGTGGGAGAGGAGGAAAAACCATCAGAGGAAGAGAAAGTGGGAGAGGAGGAAAAGCCAGAAGAGGAAGAGAGGGCAGCAGAGGAGGAGATACCAGCAGAAGAGAAGCCCACAGAAGAAGAGGGAGTTGTAATTGAAGGAGAGGCCATTGCGAAAGAGTTGAAAGGGGAAGCTTCTGCATTCGAAATTTGTGAGTTGCAAGATAATGAACTGGATGAGGAGTTAGGAAAAGAAATGTATGATACATTATCAATATCAATATCATCCTCAATTGATGAAGTGTGTGAGCAGCCACCAGGGAAAGAAACAGCAAAGGAAGCAGAGGGAGTAGTAGAATTGGAAGCAGAACCAGAGAAAGCAGCAGAGGAGGCTGAGAAGCCAGAAGGGGAAGAGGAGGAAGGAGAGGTAGAGAAGCCAGTAGAGGAGGAGAAGCCGGCAGAGGAAGCAATCCCTGCAGAGGGAGAGATACCAGCAGAGGGAGAGATACCAGCAGAGGGAGAGGTACCTGCAGAGGGAGAGCTACCAGCTGAGGAAGAGGTACCAGCAGAGGGAGAGGTACCTGCAGAGGGAGAGGTACCTGCAGAGGGAGAGGTACCAGCAGAGGAAGCAGTACCTGCAGAGGGAGAGGTACCTGCAGAGGGAGAGGTACCAGCAGAGGAAGAGGTACCTGCAGAGGGAGAGGTACCAGCAGAGGAAGCAGTATCTGCAGAGGGAGAGGTACCAGCAGAGGAAGAGGTACCAGCAGAGGGAGAAGTACCAGCAGAGGAAGCAGTACCTGCAGAGGGAGAGGTACCAGCAGAGGAAGAGGTACCTGCAGAGGGAGAGGTACCAGCAGAGGGAGAGGTACCAGCAGAGGAAGCAGTACCTGCAGAGGGAGAGTTACCTGCAGAGGAAGAGAAGCCAGCAGAGGAAGAGAAGCCGGCTGGGGAAGTGACAGAGGAAGAGAAACCAGCAGAGGAAGAGGTACCAGCAGAGGAGGAGAAGCCAGCAGAGGAAGAGGTACCAGCAGAGGAAGAGGTACCAGCTGAGGAAGAGGTACCAGCTGAGGAAGAGAAGCCGGCAGAGGAAGAGGTACCAGCAGAGGAAGAGAAAGCAGCAGAGAAAGAGTTGCCAGCAGAGGAAGAGGTACCAGCAGAGGAAGAGGTACCAGCAGAGGAAGAGAAACCAGCTGAGGAAGAGGTCCCACCAGAGGCAGAGAAGCCAGCTGAGGAAGAGGTACCAGCAGAGGAAGAGAAAGCAGCAGAGGAAGAGTTGCCAGCAGAGGAAGAGGTACCAGCAGAGGAAGAGAAGCCAGCAGAGGAAGAGGTCCCACCAGAGGAAGAGAAACCAGCTGAGGAAGAGAAACCAGCAACGGAAGAGGTACCAGCAGAGGAAGAGGTACCAGCAGAGGAAGAGGTACCAGCAGAGGAAGAGAAGCCAGCTGAGGAAGAGGTACCAGCAGAGGAAGAGGTACCAGCCGAGGAAGAGGTACCAGCAGAAGAAGAGAAGCCAGCTGAGGAAGAGGTACCAGCAGAGGAAGAGGTCCCAGCAGAGGAAGAGAAGCCAGCTGAGGAAGAGGTACCAGCAGAGGAAGAGGTACCAGCAGAGGAAAAGAAGCCAGCTGAGGAAGAGGTACCAGCAGAGGAAGAGATACCAGCAGAGGAAGAGGTCCCAGCAGAGGAAGAGGTCCCAGCAGAGGAAGAGAAACCAGTCGAAGTGGAAAGACCAGTCGCGGTAGTGGAGAAAGAAGTGGAAGAGAAGCCTGTGACACCGATGGAGGAAGAAGAAAAGCCAGTCAAGGAAGTGGTGCCAGTCAAGAAGAAGGATGAGGATGTAAGAAAAGGAGAAGAGAAGGGTGCTGAGGGAGAGAGGAAAGTGGAAAAGATCGATAGTGTGGTAAAGATGGTAGTGAAAGTGGTGGAAGGAGTCGTAGACAGGGTAATGGAGAAAGCGATAGAGAAAATGGTAGCTGTGGGGAAAAACAAGTTTGGGGAGAAGGAGAAAATGATTAAGGTGGTGGAGAAAGTGGTGGAGAATGTGGTGGAGAAAGTGGAGAAGATCATGGAGGACTTGGCCAAGATGGAAGACGTGCCCGAGAAGAAGATTGAGAGGATGGTGGACCTGGTAGTGGAGGAAGGGCAGAAGATGTTCGAGAAGATGATGGAGAAGATGGGCAGGATGGTGGAGGACGACAAGGGGGAGAGTGTGTCCCCAGACTCATGCCAAAGACAACTGCAGAAGACGAAACGGGATCTGGAAATGCTGAAGGAACAGCGGAAGGCAAAAGGGGAGACGCCAACAAAATCGCCATCCCCCGTCAAAGATGAGTCCCCAGTAAAGACGAAGGCTCCAAAGGAGAGGTCTCCAACAAAGGAGAGGTCTCCAACAAAGGAGAAGGCACCTGGAAAAGAGAAGGCACCAGGCAAGTTGAAAGCACAGAGAGGAAGGGAGGAGGGATCGGTAAAGTCGGCGGGATCGCTAAGGTCTGAGAGCTCATTGAGGGACGAGGAATCGGTAAAGGCGGAGGGATCGGTAAAAGAGAAAGCATCGAGCAAAAGGGAAGGCAAAGAGAAAGGGGGCGCCAAGGAAAAAGGGGCAGCAAAGAAGCAGGCGAAAGGGCAAGGGTCATCGAAGAAGCAC
>NW_025208662.1:6595-15000 GCF_004010195.1 Chiloscyllium plagiosum | reverse complement strand
CAGGAATGCAGAGTACGGGGCTAATGGAAAAGTTCTTGGCAGTATAGATGAACATAGAGATCTCAGTGTCCAGGTGCATAAATCCCTGAAAGTTGCCACCCAGGTTGATAGGGTTGTTAAGAAGGCATATGGTATTTGGCGTTTAATTGTAGGGGGATTGCATTTCAGAGCCACGAGGTTATGTTTCAGCTGTACAAGACTGGGAAATCCTAAGTAGAAGTGAGAATAGAAAAACTGGTGAAGATGGTTCCGAAGTTAAAGACAGAAAGCTAATGAGAAGAAAAGGCAGGTAAGAGCAAGTCAGAGAATGGGATAACTGAATAATTAAACTGCACGAATTTCAGGATTTTGGTTTGCTCGCTGAGCTGGAAGGTTTGTTTCCAGACGTTTTGTCACCATACCAGTTAACATCTTCAGTGAGCCTCCGGATGAAGCACTGCTGGTGTTTCCGGCTTTCTATGTATACATTTGGGTTTCCTTGGGTTGCTGATGTCATTTCCTATAGTGATGTTATTTCCTGTTCTTTTTCTCAGGGGGTGGTAAATGGGATCCAAGTCAATGTATTTGTTGGTAGAGTTCCTGTTGGAATGCCATGTTTCTAGGAATTCCCACGCATGTCTCTGTTTGGCTTGTCCTAGGATGGATTTGTCCCAGTCTATCCTCGAACATACACAGGAGAAGTCTGGGAATTATAGACCTGTGAGTCTACATCAGTAGTGGGCAAGTTGTTGGAGGGAATTCTGAGAAACAGGATTTATATGCATTTGGAGAGGCAAGGACTGGTTAGGGATTGTCAGCACGGCTTTATGCATGGGAAATTGTGACTCACAATTGATTGAGTTTTTTTAAGAATGTAACCAAAAAGATTGAAGAGGGTAGAGCAGTAGATTTTGTGACATGGACTTTAGTAAAGCCTTTGACAAGGTTCCGCATGGTAGAACATTAGTTAGATCACATTGGATTCAGAGAAAGCTGGCTAATTGGATACAAAATTGGCTTGACAGGAGGAGTCAGAAGGAGGTGGTAGAGCAGGTGACTGTAAGGACTGCAGATGCTGGAAGTCAGAGTCAATAGATGTGAAGCTGGAAGAGCACAGCAGGTTTGACAGCATCAGAGAAGCAGGATAATCAACGAATTGGGCCAAAATCCTTCATCACAGCTGGGGAAGAGGAGGGGAGCCCAGAAATAAATAGGGGTGTGGTGGGATGGTGATAGGTGGAATCAGGTAGGGGATTATTGTGATTGGTCAGCGAGAAGGCTGGAGAAGATAGGTGAGACAGAAGATGAGAAGGTTAGAACAAGTCAGGGAGGTGAGTGAGGAGGGTGGGGCTAGACATGCGATAAAGCTGGGGGAAAAGGGGACTTTGAAGGTGGTGAAGTTGATGTTGAGGCAATTGGGCTGTAATCTTCCCAGTGAAATATTAGATGTTGTTCTTTCAGTTTCCATTTGGTCACATTCTGACAGTGGAGGAAGCCAAGGATAGACATGTTGCTGGGCAAGTGGGAAGGGGAATTAAAATGGATGGCGATCATAAGGTTAGGTGTGCAGAGTGCAGATGCTCCACAATCCGGTCCCAGAGTCTGCATTTGAACTACCTGATATACAGGAGACCACATCAGGAGCAACAAATGATATAGAGGAGATTAGATAACATGCAGGTGAATCTCTGTCAGATCTGGGTGGTGGAGGGTGGTTTTTCAGATTGGAGGCGTGACCAGCAGCATTCGGCAGGGATTGTTGCTGGCTCCACTATTGTTTGTCATTTATATAAATAATTTAGATGAAAATTTAGGAGGCATGGTTAGTAAGTTTGCTGATGACACCAAAATTGGTGGCATAGTCGACAGTAAGAAGGTTATCTAAGATTCCAAAGGGATTTTGATCAACTAGACCAAGTGGAACATGAAGTTTAACTTGAGAAAAATGTGAGGTATTGTATTTTGGTAAAATGACCAAGGGCAGGACTTATACAATTAGTGGTAGGGCACTGGTTAATGTTGTCAAATAGACAGACCTTAAGGTTCTTGTACATAGTTCTTTGAACTCTGTGTCATTGGTAAACAGGGTTGTTAAGAAGGTGTTTGAGTGGGCTCAAACCACTGAATATAGGAGTTGGAATGTCACGCTGAGTTGAGGACTTTGGTGAGGCCACTTTTGGAGTCCTATGTACAGTTCCAGTTGGCCTGAGGAAGGATATTATTAAATTGGAGAAGGTTCAGAAAAAGATTTACTGGGATGGTGCTTGGAACAGAGGGTCTGAATTATCAAAACAAAAATAGGCTGGATAGGCTAGGACCTTTTCAACTGGAGTGTAGGAGCTCGAGGGGTTTATAAAATCATGAAGGACATAGATAAAGTGAATAACAAAACATCTTTTACTAGGGTGAGGGAGTTCAAAATCAGAGGGCATATTTTTAAGTTGAGAGGAGAAAAAGTTTTAAAAAGTTTATCAGTAGCAAGTTTTTTTAATACAAAGTGGTTTGTATGTGGAATGAATTGCCAGAGGAAGTGGTCGATGCAGGTACAGTTGCAACATTTAAAAGACATTTGATGAGGTACATAATTGGGCAAGGTTCAGGGGGATATGGGTCAAATGCAGGCAGGTGGGACTGGTTTAGTTCGGGAACACAATCAGCATGGAACTAATTTCACCAAACGGTCTTTTTCCATGCTGAATGACTGTATTCAAAACACATGAAATATAAGTGCAGATACTGTACCTACCCAGTCGGTTGTGAATGGAGCACCATTGGACATTAAGATGCGAACCTCATCATCTTGTCCTGCTCGTGCAGCTTCTAATAGTTTCTTCCCCAAATCCACTAGAGACATCTAGGCAGAAAACACAATGCAATTCCAGCAATACGCATGAACAATATTCGAACATTATTTAGCTCACATGAGCTAGTCACTAATCAGTACTCTACTGCTTGGGAAAAACATGGGTTTGCACAAAAAGTAGTAAAAAGGAACATTTAATTTTGCAACCATTTGGTTTATTTCCATATGCCATGTCTAAACAATTATGTGTAAAACGCTATGTTCATTAAATCTCTATTTCAGATTCAATTAGGATGGTATCTGAATGTTGCCACCTTTCATAGACAATGACTCTGGATGGCAATCTCATGCATATCAATAAAACATGCCACTAAAACATTTTACTTTCTCAAGGTGACAAAACAGTAATTAGGAGACAGGATAGATTACATTTGTCTCATTTGCAGTATTGAAAGCATATGTAGGCAAATTTCAGGGAAGTGTAACAGTTAAAGGGTAAGGAAAGTGTAGGATTTCAACATCCCCAACATTATATGGGGTAGTCATAGTGTGAAAGGTTTAGAGGAAATGGAGTTTGTAAAATACATAGAGAACAGCTTTTTAAGTCAGCATGCAGAAGGTCACACAAGAGAGAAAGGTTAGTCCTGAGTTTAATTTTTGGCAACGGAGCTGGGCAACTGGATGATGTACCAGTGGGGGGACCATTCTGTGGGCAATCATAACTCTGTTGGAATCAGGATTGTTATAGAAAAGGACAAGGTTAGGCCTGGAATCAAAGCTCTCAACTGGAGAAAGTCTGATTTTACTAAGAACAAATATGATTGACAAGAGTGGACAGACAGCAGATAATTTCGTGGAACATTACAGCACAGTACAGGCCCTTCAGCTCTCGATGTTGCGCCGGCCTGTGAAAATAATCTGATGCCTATCTAACCTACACTGTTCAATTACTGTCCATATGGTATGTCCAATGCCCATTTAAATGCCCTTAATGTCAGCGAGTCTACTACTGTTCCAGGTAGACCATTCCATGCCACTACTAGTCTGAGTAAAGAAACTATCCCTGATATCTGTCCTAACTCTATCACCCCTCAATTTAAAGCTATGTTCCCTCATGTTAGCCTTCACCATCAGAGGAAAAAAGGCTCCAACTGTCCACTCTATGTAACCTCCGATTATCTTATATGTCTCGATTAAGACAACTCTCAACCTCCTTCTCTCCAATGAAAACAGTCTCAGTTCCCTCAGCCTTTCCTTCCATAACAGGCAATATCCTAGTAAATCTCCTCTGAACCCTTTCCAAAGCTTCCACATCCTTCCTATAATCCAGTGACCAAAACTGTACGCAATACTCCAGGTGCTGCCTTACCAGTGTCTTGTAAAGCTGAAGCATGACCTTGTGGCTCCAAAACTCAATCCCCCTACCAATAAACACCAAACAGCATATGCCTTCTTAATAACCCTACCAACCTGGGTGGCAACTTTCAGGGATTTATGCACCTGGACACAGATATCTGTTATTTTACACTGCCAAGAATTTTGCCATTAGCCCAGTACTCCATATTCCCGTTACTTCTTCCAAAGCGAACTACTTTACACTCTTCTGCATTAGCCACTTCTCAGCCCAGCTCTACATCTTATCTATGTCCCTCTGTAACCCACAATATCCTGCGGCACTATCCACAACTCTGCCTAACTTTGTGCTATCAGCAAATTTACAAACTCATCCTTCTACACCCACATCCAGATCATTTCCCATCAACCACCACCCTCTGTCTTTTTTCAGCTAGCCAATTTCTGATCCAAAATCGCTCAATCACCTTCAACCCCGAACCTCTGTATTTTGTGCAATAGTCTACTGTGTGGAACCTTATCAAACACGTTACTGAAGTCCATATAAACCACATCAACTACTTCACCTCCATCCACCTGTTTGGTCACCTTCTCAAAGAACTCAATAAAGGTTAGTGAGGCACGAACTACCCTTCACAAAACCATGTGACCATCCTCAATCAAATTAATCCTTTCCAGATGATTATAAATCCCATCTCTTATAACCTTTTCCAACACCTTACCCACAACCGGAGTAAGACTAACTGGCCTATAATTACCAGGGTTGTCCTGACTCCCCTTCTTAAACAAGGGAACAACATTTGCTATCCTTCTGGCACTACTCCTGTCGACAATGCTGACGTAAAGATCAAAGCCAAAGGCTCTGCAATGTCCCCCTTGGCTTCCCAGAGAATCTGAGGATAAATCCTATCTGGCCCAAAGGTCTTATCTATTTTGAGATCTTCCAAAATTGCTAAAACCTCCTCTTTATCAACTGCAAGCCCATCTCATCTAGTAGCCTGTATCTCCATATTCTCACTAACATTACTTTTTGTCAGTATTCACATTGGAAAAGGGTATTCATTAAACCCTATGTCCTCAGATTCCACACACAATCTCCCACTACTGTCTTTGATTGGCCCTAATCTTACTCTAGTCATTCTTTTGTTCCTGATATACCCATAGAAGGCCTGAGGGTTTTCCTTGATCCTATGCTTCAACAACTTCTCACCTCTCCTCCTGGCTCTTCTTAGCCCTCTCTTTAGATCATTTCTGGCTAACTTATAACTGTATAACCCCCCCATCTGAACCATCGTGCCTCATCCTCACGTAAGTGTTCTTCTTCCTCTTGACAAGAGCTTCAACTTCTTTAGTAAACCATGGCTCCCTTTCACGACAACTACCTCCCTGCCTGAGAGGTATATACTTACTAAGGACCCGCAGAAGCTGTTCCTTGAATAAGCTCCACATTTCAAGAGAGTGTCCACCCCCTGCAGTTTCCTTCCACATCCTATGCATCCTAAATCTGGCCGAATCGTCCCATAATTGCCTTTCCCCAAGTTATACCTCTTTCCCTGCGGTATATACCTATATCTGTCCATTGCTATTGTAAACATAACTGAATTATGGTCACTATCACCAAAGTGCTCACCTACCTCCAATTCTAACATCTGGCTCGGTTCACTCCCCAGTACCAAATCCAATATGGGATTGACCCTTGTTGGCCTGTCTACATACTGTGTCAGAAAACCCTCCTGCACACTAAGCAAAAACTGACCCATCTAAACTACTTGAAGTACAGTATTACCTGTCAATATTGGGGAAGTTATGCTTCATGTTCTCAAAATAAAATAATTTTTCTATAATAAATTCATAAATGCTGTAGAAAATCAGACATTTGGAGGAATCTGCAGGAGAGAAAGAGTTAACCTTTGGAGTCCAATATGGCTCTTCACAACTGAATGGGGCTGGAAAATGTGTTTTGTTTTAATATACTGTTGAGAGAGGGGAGGAGCAAGTGGAACAGATGATGAGTGTACCCAGTGGAAAAGACCAAGCGTATGCTAATGGTAGTAAAGGAAAGGTACCAACAACAATCCCTTTGTCTTTTGTTCTGGGCTCCCTCCCCAGTGTACCCTGTAGGAAGGTATTTGTGATTAGTCAGGTGGACAGGTAAGTGGCAGAGTAGTGAGGGTATGGAATGCCCTGCCTGCAACAGTAGTAGACTTGGCAACTTTAAGGGCATTTAAGTAGTCATTGGATAAATTTCTGGATGATAATGGAATAGTGTCAGTTAGATGGGCTTCAGATTGGTTTCACAAGTCGATGCAACATCAAGGGCTGAAGGGCCTGTCCTGCACAGTAGTATTCTTTGTTCTATTAAATAGATTTAAATCTAGTGAAATATGAGGTGAGTTATTTGGGAAAATTAAACAATGCAATGAAATACGTAATAAATGGGAGAATATTAAGGTGTATTCACGATCTCTGAAGGTAGGATAGGCCAGTAAGATGGTTAAGTGAACATATGGAATCCTTTCCTTTCTTTAGCTGAAGTATAGCCTATCCGAGCAGGGAGGTTATGCTGATACTCTATCAATCACTAGTTAGGCCACAACTGTATGTAGTTCCTGTCTTTCATTCATTCAAGGCTTCTGGGCTTCACTGGCTGAGCTAACCTACACATCCCTGAACACTGTGTCAAATTTAGCATGGCCAATTTAGCTAACCTGCACATCTTTGGATTGTGAGAGGAAACCGGAACACCTGGAGGAAACCTATGCAGACACTGGGAGAATGTGCAGATTCTACACAGACAGTCCCCCAAGGTGAGAATCGAACCGAGGTTCCTGGCACTGTGAGACAACCGTTGCTAACCACTGAGCCACCGTGCCAGCCCGATGGACTAGGGTTATTCCCATTGAAACAGAAGAGGCGGGAGATTTGATTTGAGGTATAGATTAGAGAGGATGGGAAGGGCATGCTTAGCTTAGCAAAGGCATTAGTGATCAGGGGCATAGATTTGAAGTAACTTGGTAGAAGAATTGGAGGGGAGATGGGAAAAAGTACCTTTTTTTTCCAGAGCGGTAGGGCTCTGAAACTCATTACTTGAAAAGGTAGTAGAGGCAGAAGTCCCCAACTCATTGCAAAGTTGTCTGGAAATGCACCCTCCGTGTTGAGTGGTATGTAAGAATTGTGGTTTTCTCTTATTTCTTAGTGGTAAACTTGAAGCAGCATTAAAATCTATAATTTATGAAATAATATAGCATTTTCATGCTTTTATAGATTGCTCATATTTAGTGATTTGGGTAATGTTAAGGCGTCTGAAATTGGAAACGTTGAATGCAAGGTTAATAGACCATAGATATTGTAAATATTCAATCAGTTGACTATTGTGGATGTTCAGTATTAAATAAGGCCCCTTGTGTGAAATTGAAATTTTCATACATCTTTTGAGAAACTTGGTTTTATTTTACTTAAGATACTGAATCATTTCATCTCATCTACAAATTCATTGCTCTAACTGAAAATGATGGGGATGTTGCCATTCTTTTATTGGGTTGTTTTATAATCAGTTTTTATTTTCTGATTTACAGCTGGGAACATCTCCTCTTCACCTGGCAGCCCAATATGGCCACTATTCCACAGCAGAAGTGCTGCTTCGAGCTGGAGTGAGTCGGGATGCAAGGACCAAAGTGGACAGAACGCCTCTGCATATGGCAGCATCGGAGGGCCATACCAACATTGTAGAAGTGCTTGTTAAGGTAATGTTCATCATCAATTTTCTAACAATGTCAACCTTGGCTTGGTCTTATGACTTCTGTCCATTACTTCTATTCCACCCTACAAAGATATTAACACATAATTTCCTGTTCCTTTTGTTGTGCTGAGAGAGTGCTGAATTGTTGAAAGTGCAGCATTTTGGGTGAGACCTTGGTGGAGGCTCCACCAGTCATCTCCGATATAAAAAAAGTCTCATACCGCTATTTGGGAAGAACTCCCCTCCCCCAACTTTTTATATGAGCAGGAGTAGGCCATTTGGCCCCTCAAGCCTGCTGTGCTATTCAATAAGATCTTGGCTGATCTTTTTCATGGACTTCGCTCTACTTACCCACCCACTCACCGCAAGCCTTAATTCCTTTGCTGAGCGCCTCGTCTTCCGCCTAGGAACCCTCCAACCACAAGGGATGAATGCAGATTTTTCCAGCTTCCTCATTTCCCCTCCCCCCACCTTATCTCAGTCCCAACCCTCGGACTCAGCACCGCTTTCTTGAACTGCAATTTTCTTCCC
>NW_025208662.1:0-1049 GCF_004010195.1 Chiloscyllium plagiosum | reverse complement strand
CCCATTGGCCCATTTGATCAAGATCCCATTGTAATCAGAGGTAACCTCCTTCATTATCCACTACACCTCAAATTTTGGTGTTATCTACAAACTTACTAACCAGACTTCTTATGTTCACATCCAAATCATTTCTGTAAATGATGAAAAGTAGTGGACCTAGCACTAATCCTTGTGACATACCACTGGTCACAGGCCTCCAGTCCGAAAAACATCCTTCCACCACCACTTTCTGTCGTCTACCTTCGAGTCAGTTCTGTATCCAAATGGCTAGTTCTGCTTGTATTCCTTGAGATCTCTAACCTTGCTAACCAGTCTCCCATGGGGAACCTTGTCAAACGCCTTACTGAAGTCTGTATAGTTCTCGTCCACTGCTCTGCCCTCATCAATCTTCTTTGTTACTTCTTCAAAAACCTCAATCAAGTTCGTAAGATATGATTTTTCAAGCACAAAGCCATGTTGACTGTCCCTACTCAGTCATCGCCTTTCCAAATACATATATATCCTGTCCCTCAGGGTTTCCTCCAACAACTTGCACACCACCAATGTCAGGCTCACTGGTCTATAGTTCCCTGGCTTTTTCTTACCACCTTGCTTAAATAGTGGCACCATGTTAGCCAACCTCCAGTCTTCCGGCACCTTACCTGTGACTATCGATGATACAAGTATCACAACAAGGGTCCCAGCAATCACTTCTCTAGCTTCCCACAGAGTTCTAGGGTACACCTGATCAAGTCCTGGGGATTTATCCACTTTTATCTGTTTCAAGACACCCAGCACATCCTCCTCTGTAATATGGACATTTTTCAAGATGTCACCATCTATTTCCCTACATGTTGTATCTTCCATGTCCTTCTCCACAGTAAACACTGATGCAAAATATTTGTTTAGTATCTCCCCCATCTCCTGTGGCTCTATACAAAGGCTGCCTTGCCGATCATTGAGGGGCCCTATTCTTTCTCTTAATAGACTTCAAAAAGAGAATTGGATAAATACTTACAGGAGGAAATAAATGATTGGGTATGATGAAAGAGTAGGGGTATGTGCCTAAT
>NW_025208661.1:0-15000 GCF_004010195.1 Chiloscyllium plagiosum | reverse complement strand
TAACCCTTCGCTACCTGGATAGTCAATAATCTGTACAATCTCACAGTGAGTAACCCCTAGTTACCTGGATAATCAGTAATCTGTACAATCTCACAGTGAGTAACCCTTAGCTACCTGGATAGTCAGTAATCTGTACTATCTCACAGTGAATAACCCTTAGCTACCTGGATAGTCAGTAAACTGTACTATCTCACAGTGAGTAACCCTTAGCTACCTGGATAGTCAGTGATCTTTACTATCTCACAGTGAGTAACCCTTAGCTAACTGGATAGTCAGTAATCTGTACAATCTCACAGTAAGTAACTCTTAGCTACCTGGATAGTCAGTAATCTGTACAATCTCACAGTGAGTAACCCTTAGCTACTTGGTTAGTCAGTAATGTGTACTATCTCACGGTGAGTAACCCTTAGCTACCTGGATAGTCAGTAATCTGTACAATCTCACAGTAAGTAACCCTTCACTACTTGGTTAGTCAGTAATGTGTACTATCTCACGGTGAGTAACCCTTAGCTACCTGGATAGTCAGTAATCTGTACAATCTCACAGTAAGTAACCCTTCACTACTTGGTTAGTCAGTAATGTGTACTATCTCACGGTGAGTAACCCTTAGCTACCTGGATAGTCAGTAATCTGTACAATCTCACAGTAAGTAACCCTTCACTACTTGGTTAGTCAGTAATGTGTACTATCTCACGGTGAGTAACCCTTAGCTACCTGGATAGTCAGTAATCTGTACAATCTCACAGTAAGTAACCCTTCACTACTTGGTTAGTCGGGGGGGGGGGGGGGGAGGTGTGGTCCAAGTAGCTGTGGGAGTCAGTGATTTGAAGTAGGTGTCCGTGTTGAGTCAATCGCCAGAAATGGAGATGGAGAGGTGCAGGAAGAGGAGGGAGGTGTCCGAGATGGTCCAGGTGAACTTGAGGTCAGTATGGAAGGTATTCACGAAGTTGATGAACTGTTCAACCTCCTCGTGGGAGCATAAGGTGGTGCTGATACAGTCATCAATGTAGCGGAGAAAAAGGTGGGGAATGGTGCTGTTGCAACTTTGGAAGATGGACTGTTCTACATACCCGACATAGCTGGGGCCCACACGGGTGCCCTTTGGTCTGAAAGAAGTGGTAGGATTTGAAGAAGTTGTTGAGGGTGAGAACGAGTTCAGCCAATCAAATGAGTGTCAGAGGAGGATTACTGGTTGGATCAGCAGGAGAGGAAGAAAAGAAGGACTTGGAGACCTTTGTCAGGCGGATGGATGTGTACAGGAACTGGATGTCCAAAGTGAAGAGGAGGCATTGAGGACCAGGGAACAGAAAGTCACGAAGGAGGTGGAGGGCGTGGGTGGTGTCCCAAATGTATGTGGGGAGTTCCTGGACCAATGGGGACAGGACAGTGTCAAGGTATGAGGAGATAAGTTCAGTGGATCACTTAGGTCTATCTATTACTTGCTACTTATGCTGTTTGGCATACAAATAATCCTGTTTGGTGGCATCACCAGGCTGACACCTCATTATTAGATACACCTGGTGTGTTCCTGGCCTGTCTTCCTGCACTTTCTATTTTGGACCAGGGTTGATCCCCTGGCTTGATGGTAATGGTTATGTGGTGGGTATGATGGGCCACGATGTTACAGATTGTTCATCCTCAGAAGATTGCTGTCAAACCCCTCCATTCAGGATAGCCCCCCTCCATTGGCTTCACATTTGAAGGGCACATCACGTCACGATGAAGTAGTACTCTCAATTTGGGCTAGAATGCAAGGCCATATTGGAGCAGTGGACATCAAAACCTCCTCTTCAGAAGATCTGTTGCACTCTGGCCCTAATGCAAACTTGAGCAGTATTGTATCTTTATTCTGTATCAATTTGAGAGTTTTGTAAACGTTATCATGAGCCATTCTTAGAGAAGGTCATTCATGAAATTACTAATAGCTGATCTTTTTCTGTCTGGGGCTGAGTGGATGTCTGGTTACTCATAGTCTTCACGTTGACAGAAACCAGGGGCATTTCTTCCTCTACCAGCTCCTAAGACATGTTAGTGAACTGCTCAATCAATTGCTTTTGCAAGTGGAATCTAGATAGAATACTCAACAGAGTGGACACCTCTGAACTGCTGGATGGTGCAGGGGAGCATTGTATCAGTGCATTCTTGGAGGATTCAGTGGTTTAACCTTGTCAGAGGTGCAGATGGAACTGGGGGTGTATGTGGTATCGACCAAAGGTGTGCTGGCTACCACTCATGCCTGCACACAGCAGAGGGAATTTGCTGTCTGAGATGGATAAAGGCTTGCGCAGCTTAAAGGGTTCACAGCAAAAGGTAATGTCACAGCAGTGCAGAATATCACAAGAAAGCATTTGGAGTGTGTTGGTCATTGAGGTCTCCCTGTTTTCACATGAGTGATCATACTCTTATCTAGTATGATCTTGTATTTTTTTTTCATCATAAGCAGTGAGGTGCCTGAAGTTCACCACCCACTGACTTGCCTTGAGCCGCTGTTTAAACCAATATGAGAAAGGGGGTTTCTGGGGTGAGAATGGAGATTTGTTCTGTTTGGGAGAGTTTTACGAGAAGACAGAGCAAATATTAAGGAGCATCAGCTTGATTTCTGATTCGAAGGATTAGGATTTTTTTTGGCTGGGGGAGAACAATTATAGCTTGGAAAACTTTTGGTTTGTCAGTTTGCAGATGTCCTGGTGGAAGTTAGATGGATGCAATAATTTCTCCAAGAGAAAATACTTTAGAACTATTGGAAAATAGGTTGCCTCAGTAAGGGCTTTTAGTTTGAAAGTTTCAGACCAGTAGTGTTCAGTCAGAACCCTGAAGGGGTTATTTGAAGCTGAGAAAGTCTAAGTTTAGTTGTATAACTAATCAAGAAAGAGGCTACCAAACTCTCAAGAAACCAGGAATTGAAGACTTGGTTAAATTAAACCTACAGATGTGATAGAAAAGTGAACTCTCTCTGGTATTTGAGTACTGTAATGTGATGGCATTGGGAAAAATGTGATTGTATTCTTACTGTTAATTTCAAATTTTGCAAATGGTGTTACATTTAAATGACTTAATTTATTCTTTTACAGAATCATAAACTCTCTACAGCGCAGAAAGTAGCCATTTGGCCCATCAAGTCTGCATCAACCCTCCATCGAGCATCACATCCCATCCCCGTTACCTTTTATGGCTAACTCACCTAACCTGCATATCCCTGTACATTACAGAGCAATATTTTTTATTCATAGCCAATGCACCAAACCTGCATATCTTTGGACTGGGGGAAGAAACTGAAGCACCCAGCGGAAACCCACATAGACATGGGGGTTTGCTCCATTTGAGTAATAAACTTCTATTTTATAGTTGATGCCTAATCATGCAACATTTTGTAGTTGTGTTTCAGTGACAGACTACTTCATTAAATAAAAAACAAAGATGAGCAATCAATCCAGAATTCAATCTGGGATCTAACCGGTCCAGTAATAAAATCAGTTAGGATCATAACAGTAGAATGAATGCAAGATCAGATGAGGTGATAAGATGCCTGCAGTGAGTGAGTGGGAAGCACAAAGGGGAAGAATAGGTTGTAGTTTGAGAGGATAAGGTGGGTGAGAGCTGCTGAATGGATATGATGCATTGTGAGAATTGTAGTCGATGTATGCGCAGCATCAGACTTAAAGAGAGTTGTGGCCCTGGGACAGTGTGAAGTTGGTGGCACTTCTATTGCAGAGCACAGAGGATCTTTAACATCCTTCCCATCCTCTCACCTGAAAAATGGGCACCCTGTTTCACCCAGCACAGAGCACTGACCTGGATCGCAATTTGAGTCCTTGCTGGCTTCGTCTGGAGGCTGGCCCTCTTTTGGCAGTCTATGGGAGAAAAGACTGCTCTCCTCTCCACCACCCTGTCCACGAACACATCCAGGTCCCTGTTCACAAAGTTGGGAGCAAGTGACCCCTTTCCTCTGGATCCTCAGTAGTAACAATTCATCACTACAGACTGAGAGACAGCCAAGGCCCACACTGGGTTTTAACTATAATGCCAGTGGCACAGATGTCATAAGGTCCCAGCAGCAGCGAGCTTTCCTGCATTTCCTGCTGCATAATTCCTGAGAAGTGTGTTCCAAACCCCCAGTTGGTTAATTAATGAGGTGAAGAACAGAGACTTGTGTGAGGGTGTTGTTCCAAGTGAAGGTGGACTGGGCACTATGAATCACACTTGAGAAAACACTTCAATTGAAAACTGGAAAGTTTAAATTATTTAAAAAGAGACAGAGAAAGATGGGAAGGCAAGTGGTGAGGATGAAAATAAGAATCTCCAGGAAGATTATACACAGGTTACATGAGTGGCAAAAACCTAGCAGATGTTTTACAATGTGGGAGAATTTGAGCTGATGCATTGTATTGCATTTTAGTACAACAAACAAGGGTAGGGCTGATACAATTAATGGTAGGGCATTGGGTAGTGTTGTAGAACAGAGAAACTTAGGGGTTCAGGTACATAATTCTTTGCAGTATGCATCACATATAGAGAGAGTGGTTAAGAGGCATTTGGCATGCTTGCCTTCATTGCTGAGACCTTTGAGTAGAAAAGTCGGGACATTATGTTGAGGTTATAACGGGCATTGATGAGGCCCGTTCTGGAGTACTGTGTCCCATTCTGGTCACCCAGTTATAGGAAAGGCATTACAGAGTAATGTCGATTTACCCGTCATTCAGATATCTGAATTTCGGATGATCAGAACAAGATCGCAAGATCTTGGTGCTTGGTTAAACTGTGTTATCCGGCATTCAATTATCCAAACAAAATACTCCCTGCTCATGTCATTCAGATAATTGAGGTTCCTCCGTATTAAGCTTGAGAGGGTTCAGAAGAGATTTACCAGGATGTTGCTGCGTATGTAGGGTTTGAGTTATACAGAAAAGGTTGGATTAGCTGGGATTATTTTCATGTGACTGTAGCAGGTTGAGAGGTGACTTGTAAAAGTTTATAAAATAATGAGAGGCATAGATAGAGTTAATGGTAGGTGTCTTTTCCCTAGGATGTGAGATTTCAAGCCGAGTGAGTACATTTTTCAGGTGAGAAGAGAGAAATTTAAAACAAGATATGATGGGCAATTTTCTTTTTTACACAGAGGTGGTTCGTGTATGGAATGAACTTCCTGAGGAAATGGTGGATATGGTGAATGTTTAAAAGACATTTGATTAAGGAGATGAATGGGAAAGGTTTGGAGGGATATGGGCCAGGAGCAGGCAGGTGGGACTAGTTTAGTTTGAGATGATGTTTGGCATGGACTGGTTGGACCAAAGTGTCTGTTTCTGTGCTATATGACTATGACAGGAAGATTAAAAGAGATGAATATTATTTAAATGGAGAAACATTGCAGAAAGCTACAGAACAGATGGATTTAGGAGTCTTCATGCGTGAATCACAAAAAAAAAATGCATTAAAGTTATGAGAGGCATGGATAGGGTAAATAGGCAAAGTCTTTTCCCTGGAATCGGGGAGTCCAGAACTAGAGGGCATAGGTTTAGGGTGAGGGGGAAATATATAAAAGAGACCTAAAGGGCAACTGTTTCACACAGAGGGTGGTACGTGTATGGAATAAGCTGCCAGAGGAAGTGGTGGAGGCTGGTACAATTGCAACATTTAAAAGGGATCTGGATGGGTATATGAATAGGAAGGGTTTGGAGGGATATGGGCCTGGTGCTGGCAGGTGGGACTAGATTGGGTTGGGATATCTGGTTGGCATGGATGGAGTGGACTGAAGGGTCTGTTTCCATGCTGTACATCTCTATGACTCTATAAGTTGTGGGTAATAAGGGAGACAAACAGAATACTGGCCCTTCTGTCAAAGGGAATGGAGTATAAAAATAGGGAGGTTTTGCTAAACTATACAAAGCACCAGTAAGACCACAGCTAGAATACTGTGAACAGCTCTAGGCACCTTATCGAAGGAAACAGTCTAGAGAAGGTTCATTAGTGTGATACTAGGTATGAGAGACTAGCTTTTGAGCAAAAATTGATCAGACTCTGTTTGTACTCATTGGAATTCTAGAGAATGAGAGAGGCGAGCTAATTTAAACATAAGATTATTAGAGGACTTGAGAGGGTGGATGTGGAAAGACTGTTTTCCCTTGTGGGAGAATCCAGGACCAGAGAGCATCATCTCAGAAAAAGCAGTTGCGCATTTAAGACTGAGACAGTGAGGAATTTCTTCTTCCAGACGGAAGTGAAACTATGGAATTCTGTCCTGCAGAGGACTGTTGTGGTGGAGTCATTTCAGTACATTCAAGGCTGAGATAGACAAATTTTCCAAGCAGTAAAGGAATCAAGGGTTATCAGATCGGCCATGACATTATTGAATGGTGGAGTAGAATCAATGGATTGATTGGTTTATTTCTATATCATGATCTTATCAAACAGTCACATAAATGCAGGTATAATGTTTAAAAGATGAAATGCATGGTACCAGAAGACGATCAAGAATGCACAGTTTAGAAAAGTTCTAAGAGTCCTTGAGTTGTTAGATTCTAACTGTTTAATGGATGTCTTGGATTCTTAGCAGTAGCAAAAAGATGCTTCTCTCATTTAGTTTATCCCTGGGTGCTGTTTTCTTTTGAGAGGCAAACAAGCATAGAGAGAAGGAAATTTTTATATTTCTGTTGTTACAAATCCACTTTTCTTCTGCGCTTTGACCAAAAGTTGTTTCCATAAAATGTAGTTCACTTATTTATTCACATGTTTGGCATCATTGTATTTTCAATATGGATAACCTGCAAGTGACTTTCATCTAATATGTAAAACTTCCAGAAAAGCATAAATCAAAAATAAGAGACAAGACATATCTGACTGAGATTCAGTGCTATCTGATAAAATTAATTTTGACTTTGTTATCTCACATTTGCTTCTTCAGCGTGCCTGAACTTGGTCAGGTGACCAATAGAGCATTTTTTCATTTCTTTCAAACCATTTTATTCCATGAAAGGTAGCAATCAGATGTTGGAAGTTGAACAAAAAAAAAACTGTCCTTATTTTAACATATCATGGAATACCTTTAAGGAACATAACTTTGAGAATTGGAACATTTCAATACAAGTTACAAGGTAAATAAAGCTAAGGCAATTAGTATTCAAAATGTTGGGCCATGTTGACTTCAGACATCAGAACAAGAATGACATCATAAACAGAGGGAAACTCATTCTTGGCTTAAGAATGGTGCCAGTAATCTTGTTTTTAATTAATTTATAAGAGGAGGGCATCACTGGTTCGGCCGACATTTATTGCCCATCCTTAATTGCTGAGAGGGCAGATTAAGAATCATCCACATTGCTGTTGGTCTGGAGTCACATGCACACAAAATTAGGTAAGGTCTTTCTTTCCCTAAACAGTGAACCAGATAGTTTTTTTTCGGACAATTAACACTTGGTCATCATTAGACTCTTAATTCCAGGTTTTCATTGACTTCAAGTTCCACACTGGATTGCTAGGACATTACCTAAGTCTCTGGATTAAGAGACTAGCGACAATATCACATACATCACCTTCTCAGCTCTGGGGGTCACTGTCCTATCTTTGTTAGAAGTCTAAGTTACTCATACGGCTCCATGGAATTGAGCAAATTATGGAAGTAAAAAGTCATTAATTTCCACTTTTAACTGGAAGTATGCTCAGTGCATTACATTGCCAAAAGAAAAACAGTGATTCAGTATGCAGCCTTGTTATATAAATCTTTTGTTTCATTTACCTGTCTGTGTTTGTTGGCAGAAGCAAGCAGTTCACTTTAGGAACAGATCAAGGTAGTTGTAGCTTTGTTTTGTTGTAGACTACATCTTACTGGATTGCGAGAGCAAACAGGATATGATTGTCAGCTGAGCCTGCACTTTAAGCAGAGAAAAGGCATACTTTATTGCTCACTACCATGGAATACTCATGTGCTCAAGCTCAGTTTGGATTTCCTGTTAGGAGATTTACCATGTTTTAAGTTGGTGGAAAAAATATACAGCGGTATTGAAAGAGCCTTATATAAAGAATCCCTATAGTGTGGAAGCAGGCAATTCAGCCCAAGTCCATACCAACTCTCCAATGAACATCCCACCCATACTCATCCCCCTACCCAATGGATGCATTTCCCATGGCTAACCTAAACAATCCTAAACAGTATGGATAATATAACATGACAAATCCACCTAACCTGCACATCTTTGGACTCAGAGGAAACTCATGCAGACAAGGGGAGAACATGCAGACTCCACACAGACAGATGACCGAGGATGAAATTGAACCACATGGTGGCTAGCCACTGAGCCACCATGTTGCCCTGGCCTCATAGCAGAAAGCAGTCAACAAATTTTAGCTTCAAATAGTGGAAAAGCTGGTGGATATTTGCTAGAAACCAGACTAGGGGATGAGGCACCAACAAATGTGCGGTCTGAAAAGAAAAGGTGGAGAGTCATATTGCCAAAAATCTAATGAAAAGACCCCTGCAGAATCTTACCTTAAATGATAGTTCTAATACTGAAGGAAATCAGAGAAAATCCTGAAGGCTTGTTCCATAACTTTGGATTGGTACCAGAAAAAAGAAACAAACTTTTAAGATTTCATGAGGCAAGGGATCTCCTTGGGGGAGGATGAAGGTGAAAGTTGAAAAATAGAATTGAGTTCCATAGTTGCAAACTAGGGTGCTAATTGTGCTTGCTGCACTTTGTTTAATTCTTTTTGATAAATAATAAAGGTTGTTTTTGATGAAAAATGTGAAATCTTGTGGCTTAGCTCTGTCAGTTCATTGCTAGGCATTTGGATTTCTTCTGTCAATGTTGGTGGTCCTCAAAGGATTATAACAATGAGAGAACACAGGAACAGTTTGATAGCTGTGAAATTCAAAACATTGTTATGGAGTTATTGGCCTTGCAGTTGCATATTTAAAACATAACTTTTCAGGTTACAACCATTATGCTATTGAAATACATGCTATGTCAGCATGAGCAGAACCCCTGTGAAACTTGACAAATGAAAGGAAACCACTGAGACTTTCCAGATAGACATAAGTGGGAATTTGATTAGTCTGAAGTCCGAAGATATTCTTCAATTAAGTCTAAGTTCTCCTTGAAGCCTGATAAAAAATGTTGCAGCTTCTCTTGTCCTGTATTTGATATCACCTCCCTCCTATTAAGGCTACCACAATCAGCCCCAGTCCCTGTCATCCCACCTTTAACTGGATGTTGTTGGAGCTCAAGTTATCCCATCTTCGCCAGCTTTTCTCTGGCCTCTTCATGCCTGCTTTGAATGTGGCCTGAAGATGAAAATTGGAGAGCCCATCTGTTCCATGTCAGAAACTTGCTCTGAATTAAAATTCATGCATGGTGCAATATCTTATTGTATACAACAATGAAATTATGATAAATGATCTCTAGCCTAGATCTTATGATCATCTGACTTATTTTACTGTTTCACATTATTGGTTAAGTCACATTCAATAAAACTACAAGTGAAATACACAAATAAGGAAACACAGTTGAATTAAACAGCAAACTATTATGTTCAATGATCTCTGAGTTATTACTTGAACAACAATAACGCTTTCATATTGTACCTGTCAAGTAATAAAACTTTATTTATTCACTATATCGGGGCATTATCTTTTGATTGCCCTGAGGAATCTCACATAGTTGCATTTTGTGAAGAGTACAGATTTTAAACAATTACTGCCATCAACAATTTCATTGATCACCACAAAATAAACATGAAAACATATCTTCCCAAAAGGTTCAATGCCAGACAGGGTCTCACCAAAATGAAAAAAATCCCAAATAACTATCAATTGGAAAGTAATAGCATCAAAGAGCGACAAATCGCCACAACCAAATGGTTTTTATCTGAGGGTTTTAAAGGAAATAGGTGAGAACATTGAAAGATTATACTGGAGTTCAATTCAGGAACTGTTCTCTTGAATTGGAAAAGTGGATTTCACTCCCTTACTTAAGGGATGTGACAGAGAGAAATCAAAGAATTAGAGAGCAGTTTGCCAAACATCTGTTGTAAGGAAATTACTGAAGTCTATAAATTGGAATAAGCTGACTACAAGCCCTTCAAAATTTCCATCTGATCAGAGTGAGCCAGCACAGATTAGTTAAGGGCTGGTCATGCCTGACAAAACTGATTGAACTTTTTTGAAGAGGTGACTCTTGTAGTGGACACAGCAACAGCTGTGAATTTTATAAGGACTTCCAGAAAGCTTTTCATAAAGTTCCTCAAAGGCAGTTGCCATTTAAAGTTGAAATGCACAAAATTAAAGATAACTTATTGACTTGGTTAGCAAATAGGTCAAGTGGCAACAGACAAGTAGGGGTAATGAGCAAGTACTCCAGCAGAATGTTACAAGTTGCGTCTCGACTGTTCCTCATATGCATTAATCAGTGGGTAAAGGGATCGAAAACCACACATGGACGTTCGCTAATAACTCCAAGATAGGTCTAATTTTAAGCAATGTCGATAAAAGCATCAAGTTACAGATATGTTAATATTGTGTGTAAATTGGCAAAACTGTAGCAAATGGATTTCAATGTTGGCAAATATAAGGTAATCCACTTTGGGGATAAAAGATATTGAACAAAGTAATTTCGAAAATGTAGAAAGATCCACAGAAATCTGGTTAGCCAGGCGGGGATCAGGGGTGTTATCCGGGTATAATAATCACTAAAATAACATGAACAATAAAATAAGCAAAAAAATTAATTAAAACCTGGTCTTTGTATAAATAGAGAGCAAGAAGATACCGGCATAGACATCATGCTTCAGTAATGCAAAACCCTGTTTAGATCACAGCTTAAGAAATGCAAGAAGTTGTTGGCACAACACATGAAGAAGAATGTATCTGCTTTGGAAAAAGTGCAACATAGATTTACCATAATGATAACAGTACTAAAAAGGCTAACTTCTAGGAAGAGGTCCCCAAATTTTACTTGTTGTTTACCTGTTTCCAGATCTATCAAATGGCTGCATATCCCTACCACAGATAGCCCTTTAAATGCTGAAACATTGTACAAAATGTAGTAACTGGAACATACTTGTAAAATATCTTAGTCACATTACTCACTATTAATGTGACTGATAAAGTTGTTTGTTTGAGAATCTTGAAGATAGGCTCATAACTTTTAGAGTGACAGATGATAAGGTCCAAGACTTCGTTCCAGAAACGATGAAATTCCACTTTTACACAATAAAGTTGCCACAGTATCAAAATCTTGACAGCCCTGGCTGACAAGACAGGGAGTTGATCACAGTTGGACGAAAAACGCAGCCAACTGTGTTTTGCTGGCACTCAAACTTGAGTCCACCGTCAGTTGATATGTCCAGGAAATCCTCCCATTCGTTTTATGAACAGATCTTGTGGCTTGGGTTCTACAGAAGAATTTGCAAAGGTGCACAGGACCCAGCAGTTCACATTTTACAAGTTACAGGTTTGGGCTCTCGTACAAATTTTACTGAAATCTAACAAGACCGACTTATTAGTTTAATGTAAACTTGCTGTTACTAATTAAGGCACCATTCTAATTCTGGTCATTCGTTCCTGTTTGATATTTTCCAGAAATACTTTTACATTATGCAAAATTCAAGGACATAGAGTACATGGAAGCAAACTGACCCCCATCCTGGCTGAGATAAAAGCTATCTTAACATGGTCTTCTATTTTGTCTTCCAACTACGATACAACAACTTATCCACTTATTAAGTGAACTTTTCCTCCAAATGCATTACTTTTAATGTATCTGACTGTATTTATATACCACATCTAAAAGTAGGATTGCTCAGAGATCCTTCCAATATTTTGTTTAAACACTTCATATTTTAAATACCCTTTTTGGTCAAGTTATGTGTTTTAGACTTAAATCAGGATTGTGCACACAACATAAATCATGAAATTACAAAGAGGCCAGGTTAGTCAACAAGTGAATTTGGTGAAACTAAATCCAGATTTTCAAAGTAAAATGATCGGTTTCACAGCTTAAAATAATCTAAATTTCTTCCAACAGAAAAAGTGTATAATAATCAAAACAAGCACATTTTAAAACAAGGATTAAGGACACTGAAAAGGAGAAAATCTTGGACAATGTCAAAGGTAAAGTTAGTTATAATAAGTATTGCTTTTAATTTTAAACACTCTTAAAGCATGTGACAGTTCACATATCAAAAAATTTAAACACAATCAAATGATACGAGCAAACACCAAATTTAACTGTCCACAGAGTTGTGAATACCAGTAAATGAAATTCTGCATCTCTTAAATTTAATGCAAATTGTAACAGGTTACGGTAAAATGGGAGATAGCAAACAAGACTACATACAAGTGAAGTGTCAGTGTCTGAAGATTCACCATTCGACAATCTGTCCTTTGTACCACCAGGGATATATGTATGGAGTTTGGGAACTGCTGACTTTCCACTCATCTTGACTGATCTAAAATAGCTCAAATGCCAAGTAGATTTGAATTCGGGAGGGAAAAAAATAAAAATAGTTATATTGGGTGAATGGAAACTTCCGAAAGAAAAATGAATTGAGATCAGGTTTGCCAACTTTTTTTCCGTCTAAACTTTTGACACATCTCAAGTTATGGTTGCAATTGTTTTAAACTGTAATCTTTACATATCTAGCAAATGTACAGATCTTGCTATTTTTAATTCTGACATTTTTATTTCCATCAATAATATGTTAAAGGAATTGTGTACAGTGTCTGTTCCAGGTCAGTGCCATGTTTGGTTGTAATATCAATTTTCTTGTTATACATTCTCTCTAAAACACTTCTGGTTTACTCAGAGCAATGCCTTTGGAAAGCTGCTAGTAGCATATACAAATATATTAGGTATCCAAGTAGCTCTGACACTGGACTTACAACTCAAATGGCATGAGTTATAAATTTCAGTATGATATTGTGACACTCTCAAGTAAATCTGATAAATTGTTGGCTAGTAACAGAAAAATAATAGTATCACTGGATTGTCATAAAAACCCAAATGGTTCAGACAGTTAGTACCTGAAAAGATTAACTGATATCATATGATAAGTCTGCTCATCATGTTATGAATGAGATCAAACCTCCTCAAAATATGTTAGAGATAACCTATACCCTAACTTTTTCTTATTTAAAAGCAAGTTCCAGATGCAATTCAACTGGTCAAACTACAGGGCTGGAGGCAAAACAAAAAGGCAAAAAAAATGCCTTAACTGTAATTCTATCGAAATGGTTAACTAAATAAAATATATTAAATACTACTGATTAGATGTTCCAATATAGCCACCTCCTATAAACACCATTGATAAAGACAAATAGAAAGGAAAACATGAAAACACAAACCCAGCAGTAGTGAGAGAACATAAGCTTTTACAGGGAGAGTACTGTGACTTCTTCCAAAATGCAAACTTCAACAATTGAAAGCAAACCCTGCAAACCCTGGGTCTGTGTGAGCTCTACCCACTCATGTTTCTTTTGTCCACTTGGGAAAAATTACCAACACTAGTTACACTGCTAGGCACAGAGCAGGCAGCTCGTCTTCAGGTTTACAAACTTGCCTTCAAGAGAAACAGAACAGAACATAAAGGCATATCTCATCACAATCATAAAAACTGTTAATAAGAAGAAGAGATGAGCAGAATTCCTGCATCCTCTAATTTCTGCATATGTTAATCAGAATGTGTCTCATGGTTCAGTGAGTGCTTTTAGTGTAAACATCATGTAACTCACGTTGTTGTGTACTTAAGCTTAATTTGAGTTTGTGTAACATGTAACAAGCCATGAAGTAATGTGTGACAAAACTGATATTAATAACAGAATGACTTCATCAGGAGTGTTTATGTAGGTATCTTTCCCCACGTGGCACTCATAATTGAGACTGATACCAGCAAGAAAGATTGGTGGCCATGAATCCACCCAAGGCATCCCAGGTTGTTCCAGACGTAACCAAAATTCACAAGAAATAGCAATGGCTACAACCCGTATTTTAAAATATGCTAGCAGCAATATCCTGAAAAATAACCTATTCTCCTACAAAAGCCATAGCTATTCAAGGTCAGCAAAGTGTGTATCTTTAAATATTCAGCAGCTTAAGATCACACAAAGCCATTAGTCTCATTGAATACAGCAACCCAAATGGATTGTAGAAGGAATAGAAGTACTAAGCTTGCTCCTAAAAGCTTAAAACAATGAGAAATAGTTTTAAAAAATTGAAACTTTAATGTAGACCATGGGTAGTTGCACTAAAGCTTCAAGGGGAAAAATTCTGAATCATTGACCCAAAGATGGAGCAGGAAATAATTGACACTCGCAGTATGTTAAGCACCTTTGAGGAAGGGTGAAAATATTTACATTTGAGAAAAAAAACTTTTTGGAAAAGCCAACACAACACTTAAGTCACTAAGTTAGTGTAATGTTGTCAAAAACTTAAAAATTATTGAGAAAAATCGTGGACAAAGCATTGACCAAACATGACACTTGTTAATAAAAATTATTAAAACTGCGGTCTAACTTGATTAATTAAAGTGAAAAAATTAAGAGTCAGAAGGTATGTTGGCAAAAAATTATTGTTTTGAAGGAAATAAATTGTTCAAGTGAAATAAATGCTTTGCGACATGAGATCAGCATGACATAACTTTTTCATTATAAAATGGTGTGAAACATTCAGAGAAGAAACCTAGGGAAGAATAAGTGAACAAATGTATTTATCCTGTAGGTCCAATAGCAAATCATATCTTAAGAAAAAAGAATGAGGAAGACTGAAACCTTTAGCAATATTGCAAGAGCATTCGACAATTAAGCCCAATTGTGTAATCGAAAGAGAAAGGATACAGCTTCCAGGAGAATCTGTTGACAACTTTATCAATGATATTTATTTATCTTTAGAATTTTGTGATCCTGTTGATTTACAACCACAACCAACTGATCTGGAATTTCTGAACCATCTATGTTACAAGTGCAAGAGGGTCTCACAATGAAAACAACCATCCAGACAGAGGTAGAAGCTGTAA
>NW_025208660.1:13907-15000 GCF_004010195.1 Chiloscyllium plagiosum | reverse complement strand
TTCTTCCCCAACTGGGTGCCTCTTTTCCCATTCCTATAAAGCTGCTCTCCTAATCATACCTCGTTCTTCCCCTGAAAATAACGTTTCTAAAATTGCCATCAGTTCTCCCCAGGTATATAAATTAGGCCCTAGGAATTGATCTAATTGTTTTGCTAGTCCAACCGGATCCTCTGTTAAACTTTTCATTTCCTTTTTAAAGGCCCTAACTTCACTGCTAGTTAAGGGAGCGTTTACATATCCGATTGTACCTTCTCCAATTGGAACCTCTCGTAAGGGACATAATTTTACATTTTACATTATCTTTGCCCCTCGTTTACATGTGGTGGCTCGAGTGATTCTGAGCCCCCTAGGTTCTGCATCTTTTAGTTCAGAGTCCGTTCCCCTTTCTCTGTCTGGACTCTGTTCTACTTCGGGAGCTGTAGGCTCGTTCCAGGGAGTAGTCGGCAAACACGTTAAGGGATCCCATTGTGGCTTCCCTTTTTCATTTTTTTTCCTGATTCCTCCGTATTCATGGGACATAATTTTACTCCCGCGCTCCCTATTCAACAAGCGGCATATTCTGATTCTTCTTGACTGTATGTTTCTTTCCTATTGACGTATATATTAAGATCTTGACACAGCCAATCTTCATCGGATCCATATTTGGGCCAAAAAAAAAACAGGCGCACCCTACCTCTTGCAAAAATGCCATCCCGTATTCCCAATTCCTCCCCCTCTGCCGTGTCTGCTCCCAGGAGAACCAGTTCCACCACAGAACACACCAGATGGCCTCCTTCTTTAGAGACCGCAATTTCCCTTCCCACGTGGTTAAAGATGCCCTCCAACGCATCTTATCCACATCCCGCATCTCCGCCCTCAGACCCCTCCCCTCCAACCGTAACAAGGACAGAACGCCCCTGATGCTCACTTTCCACCCTACCAACCTTCGCATAAACCAAATCATCCGCCAACATGTCCGCCACCTCCAAAAGACCCCACCACCAGGGATATATTTCCCTCCCCACCCGTTTCCGCCTTCTGCAAAGACCGTTCCCTCCATGACTACCTGGTCAGGTCCACACCCCCCTACAACCCACCCTCCCATCCTGGCACC
>NW_025208660.1:0-4127 GCF_004010195.1 Chiloscyllium plagiosum | reverse complement strand
TACTGCATTCTAATAGCACCACACCGGGACCATCATCACCGCTACTGCATTCTAATAGCACCACACCGGGACCATCATCACCGCTACTGCATTCTAATAGCACCACACCGGGACCATCATCACCGCTACTGCATTCTAATAGCACCACACCGGGACCATCATCACCGCTACTGCATTCTAATAGCACCACACCGGGACCATCATCACCGCTACTGCATTCTAATAGCACCACACCGGGACCATCATCACCGCTACTGCATTCTAATAGCACCACACCGGGACCATCATCACCGCTACTGCATTCTAATAGCACCACACCGGGACCATCATCACCGCTACTGCATTCTAATAGCACCACACCGGGACCATCATCACCGCTACTGCATTCTAATAGCACCACACCGGGACCATCATCACCGCTACTGCATTCTAATAGCACCACACCGGGACCATCATCACCGCTACTGCATTCTAATAGCACCACAGCGTGGCTACCATGCCATCTCTCCCACCAATCCACCAGAAGTAACGATTGGCCCTCCCCGCAAGGCCTCAGGTTGATTCCCAGCATCCGATGGTAGTGCTGACCACAGATGCTGCCTTCACCTCCGACCGCAGGTGTTGCCATCACCTTGAACCCGCTCTGGTGGGCCCACCAATCTCTTCAGACTTGGTGAATTTTTAACTGAGGAAAGACCATGAGGCCACAAGATTGACGAGCAGAATTAGGACATTCACTCCCCTGAACCTGCTCCACTATTCAATCATGGCTGATGCGTTTCTCAACCCCATTCTCCCTGTAATCCCTGCACTAATCCAGAACCCAAGCCCCGTTCGGAATTGAAGGCTGGTGTCTTTGGTTGTTTTTTTCTGACAGAGTGTGTGGCCTGGAAATGGCCTCAAACTGGAGCAGATTTAATCTTGAACATTTCGTTCATGGAGGAAGGTGGCCCTGTTGAATGAAGTGATGCCTCCTTCAGTTTCCTAACTCTCCAAAACTTAGATTACTTACTTAGATTAGATTACTTGCAGTGTGGAAACAGGCCCTTTGGCCCAACAAATCCACACCGACTGGCCGAAGCGCAACCCACCCATGCCCCTACATTTACCCCTTACCTAACACTACGGGCAATCTAGCATGGCCAATTCACCTGACCTACACATCTTTGGACTGTGGGAGGAAACCGGAGCGCCCGGAGGAAACCCACGCAGACACAGGGAGAATGTGCAAACTCCACACAGTCAGTCGCCTGAGTCGGGAATTGAACCCGGGTCTCTGGCGCTGTGAGGCAGCAGTGCTAACCACTGTGCCTCCGTGCCACCCCAAGTGCTTTCTTCTTTGGGGCTTCCTGAAAAAAACTGGAAGAGGCCTTTTTTTTTCCCTTAAAGTCTCCTGAGTTGATTATCATTGATCGGAGTTTGATTCTCAATCTGGCGATAAATCTGTACTGAATTTTGGAACCACTTTATTTTTGTTTTTTGATTAGCTCAGCCATCCTCATTTGGCCTCAATTATCTCAGTAATGGAGCTATCATGTTTACTTCCTCTGTTCTACACTTTGAGGATTGCTAAACAAGGTATCTGTCACTGGTACTGAGGATTCTGCCTGGTAGGATTAGGATGTCAAGTATGTGATTTGAATTTATGTCTTCTGAATCACTTCCTTTCTGCTACTGCTATCAGTTCACCAGGATGTGTTACTCTGAGAGTTCTGGGCCCTGTAACTAAGGAACAATGTGCGGGTGTTGGGTGGGGGAAGGGGGGGAATCCAGAGGAGGTTTACAGGAATGACCCTGGGGATGAAGGGTTTGTCAAAAGAGAAGCAGTTGGAGACTCTGAGTCTGGGGATGAAGGGTTTGTCAAAAGAGAAGCAGTTGGAGACTCTGAGTCTGTACACAATGGGGTTCAGAAGTTTGAGAGGGAATCCTACTGAAAGTTACTGAGTACTGAGAGGCCTGGATAGAGTGCACGTGGAGAAGATGTCTCCACCAGTAGGAGAGAATAGAATCCAAAGGCACAGCCTCAGAGTGAAGGGATGACCCTTTAGGACTGAGACGAGGAGGAATTTCTTCAGCCGGAGGGTGGGGAATCTGTGGGATTTATTGCTGCACGAGGCTGTGGAGACCAAGTCAGATGGTAGATAGGTTCCTGATTAGTAAAGGGATCAAGAGTTATGGGGAGCATGGGATTGAGAAACGTATCAGCCATGATCGAATGGTGGAACAGGCTCAATGGGCTGAATGGCCTAATTCTGCTCCTGTATCTTATGGCCTTATGGTCTTTACTCAGTTAAAAAATCATCAGTGGGTTCCAGACGATACACTGCTCAGTTGCAATCTCATTGTTTATGTTTCCTCACAGATTTTGCTGATTCTTGCAAAGTGACCTCTCTTCAGCGTTGATAGCAGTGGAAAACATTTCTTCCAATACTGTGTAGTCACAGGTTTCCATCTTCCTGACGGTATGAAACAAATTCCTTATACCAACGTGTCTAATTCCAATAGATTGTACCTTCTATTTGGGTTTCCACTATGAGTCTAGGGAGTCTTATGAAAGCTCCTACCAGTTTTTTTTCCACAGGTTATCCCTTGACCTGGTGTACCACAACAGCCTTGAGAAGCACAGCAGGTCAGGAAGCCTGCTCCTCGGATACTGCCTGACCTGCTATGCTTTTCCAGCACCACTCTAATCTTGACTCTCATCTCCAACATCTGCAGTACCCACTTCTGCCCTGTTCCTTGAGCACTCCTTTCTTGACTTCAACTCATTAGGCTCCTTCCATTTGATGAAAATTGTGTTCAAGACATACATTCATGCTCAAGAGTGAATATTGTTGAAACTGAGACACGAAAGGATTTCTACTCATTACCATCACATTGCAGAGTTACTCAGGATTTCTATAATTGTCAGTGCAATACCTCCTGGCCCATGTGCTGTTCTTGGTTGGAAGTGTTTTCTTAACTGTGGCTTACTATCCAATAAATGTAGTGACTCACCATAACGCCTCACGTAAAATTCACGGGATCACCGTTGACATTAATATCCTCTTGTCCAATGTTAAATGTTAAAGGAATCTTAAAGTTTTTTTCTAATGTAGTCTGTTCTTACTTTGCTGTGTGAGGGGCTGTTTGACTTTTTGCTTTTCTATGACTGTGTGTCGACCCTGAATTTTTTACCCATTGTGTTGCAGACAAACTGTTCAGGGTCTGCCTGGGCTTCCTTGCTCCACAATGCGAATGATTACATTTAACATCTGACGCCTGACTACCTCACTAGACTGATTTTTCTCACATGTATTTTTGTGGTTTTGTACCTGAAGAACTGAATCTATTTGGTAATCTCTGAAACTAAATCTTCCTGGTAATACTACTCTTCCTGCCATATCTTTCCAATGCGACGATACATATTCATTGCTGAATGGCTTTTCATTTGCAGTTTTAACAGTGTTATTCCTCGGCCCTGAACAGTTTTGGTGCTTTTTTTTTTGCAGCCAAAATGGACGAGTTCCATCTTTCTCACAGATCCATTGAATAAATTCTGCTATCCAGCAGTAGGACAGATTAAGACGCAAGGGTGCAGCCTCGGAGTGAAGGGATGACCCTTTAGAACTGAGATGAGGAGGAATTTCTTCAGCCAGAGGCTGGTGAATCCCATTTCTTGAAAATCTTCACAAAATGAATCCCATTGCATGTAGCTTTGATAAAGCTGGGCTCAATTGTACCTTCCTGAAGAAGGGCTCATGCCCGAAACGTCGATTCTCCTGCTCCTTGGATGCTGCCTGACCTGCTGCGCTTTTCCAGCAACACATTTTCAGCTCAATTGTACCTTTACTTTGACTCAGCACAAGTCGCATGGAGTTGTTTTGAAAGGTCTCTCTCCATGCGGCCAAGCGGATTTTCTCACTGTATCTGACCAAACCCGCCTCATGAATGATGTAGCCCATCCCCGTTGTATCCCTCCTAGCCCCATCTTACCTTGTGACATTCCAGAACGACTTACCACGGAATGAAGTGAGTCCACGCCATCTTTAGAAGCCCATTGTGTACCTCGATAACGACCGTCAGTGCTGAGCTGCCCCGCACTGTTCCTGACATTTGACCCAACAAGATGGATAAGGGAAACTTGG